>NC_068363.1:48093805-48358805 GCF_020536995.1 Dreissena polymorpha | reverse complement strand
TCCTGTCGGTTAACACGTTAAGCAATTAAGTCACAGTATTGCATAGAAAAATCCACGCAAGTCAAGATGCCAGAATCAATTAATAGCCGGGCAGTCTGCCTGACGATACGCCAGATTTCTAAATTTCTGTTTGTTCTTTTTCACTACCAACAGCCTCCTGTTGCTTCCGTGCGGTTTTCTTGAGCGGTTAAAGGATTTGTTCGTCTTAATATATGTGTTCTCGAGAAGTGAACTAGATTTATTGGTTATGTACACTGGCTGTACGCACATGCGACAGTCCGATTCGTTCCTCGTCTTCGTGATTATTGATAGATTAATGGCAACACACAGAATAAATATGATGCTGTAAGGGGATATCGCGTTTTCCGTTTGGCCATTGCGTAACAAAGAATTACAAACATCCAATTACCATTGCGTCGGATATGAATCTGACAATTTGTGATCAAGAAACGTTTAAAGATTTGTATTTTCCCAAAAATAGAATAATATACTGCACGTTGTATCTATGATTCTATTTAAAGAGGTATGAGATTGTTAATGACTGGATACTTCAAGATTTCTTGAACGGTTATTTATATATATATGAACAAGAGCTGTCCCCATAGGATGACTTATGTCCCCTATAAACGCTTGATAGAAGTTATAAGCTTTTTCTGAAACCTAAACGCAGATTTCGAAACCTAAACGCGGACCCTTAGTTCAAGGTTAAGGGGTTAACATGTGTGTGCGTATGGAAAGGCCTTGTCCATATACACGTGCGTGCCAAATATGAAATTGCTATCTGAAGCGACATAGAAGTTATGAGCATTTTTCGAAACCTGAACGCAAAGTGTGACGGACAGACGGACGGACAGTCTGATCACTAACTGCCCTCCTTCGGGGGCATACAAACAGGTGCATATGATTTGAGAACAAAATGAATGCGAACCAGATAAGGAATCTTCGATATGTACTTAATTAATGCGTCATATAGATAAAGAATTATTCAAACCCCAATAACATTTTGCCAGTATTGAGTACCATTGCCAAACATTGTAATGTTTAAAATAATTTGTGTAGAAATTGTGAATCCGAACATTTGTTATACCGGTCCATGGTCTCTAGTGCTCAGAAATAAATCGCACAAGTTAAAACGTACCGGTTTACACATACATGTATACCATAAAATGTGAAAATTGGGTTTTTGAAGAGCTAACACGTATCGTCCACGCAGAAAACATGTATAAGGGTGACCCGCGTACATTGAGGTGGATTGATGCAAAGATCACGGTGAATAGCATGCTAATGAGCGAAATATCTCGACAATGAATCACACTTTTATCATTCGTTCTCTTGAAAAGCTTGGAAAGGAGCCTTTTGTAGTGTAAATGTCACCCAGGAGCCATATGGTCGATGACATTTGTCGACAGCGCAAGGAGCACTTCTACGTATTCATTATTAGCAAATGGCGCGCGGATGGATTCATGTGAAATCATGTCGGATGATAGAGCACGTGCCACACGTTGCCGTAACGCACTTCGTATCGATACAAGTTTGCGCCCACAGTATTTAAGTAATAACTATAAGCCGAAAACTGTAACAGAGATATTTTAATGGTTGAATCGGTCCACGTGTTTATGCTACAGGCTACGAATTGGTGAATCGAAATATTCGCTAGTGGGGCAGTGAAGTTTGCTGTTGTCGATTCTATTTGCTTCAAATAGATACGTCTTAAAACAATATCAAACGTTCTGAATATTTTTTTACAACTACACATTCATTCACGTTGTACATGTGGCTATTCACGAATGTTTCGTTGTTCCCTTTTAACTGTTTATTGTGTCATAAGTTTAAGTAGTATTCCAACAAGAGTCCAATCGTAACCATTCGGAGGACGATTTTTAACCTTACAAATTTGAAATGTACATGAACGTGTCCAATAAAATAGCAAATCAAAACGCTAAATCATAGCTGCAGGCTGAATTACACTAAAAAATTGTCTCTATTCGATAGTTTTGACCATACAAATAAACTAACGATGATTGTATAAGATCTCCTAAACATGTTTGCAGTTGTTCAATTTTCTTATTGCAGTATTTTACACGGATTCGTTTTTTATGTATTCACTTTATCTCACTTTTAACGAAATACTTATAGTGTCAATATTTTCCGACCATTTACATACGGATTTCGACAACATTTTAAATACGAATAATAATCTATAAATATCACCTTAAAATGTAATTCAAATTGATTCAAAATTCGATTAAATAATCAATAAAAGAGAAGTCGCGAAATGACACAATTAGAGCTACATATTTACGTTCACTGGTAATCATTAAACAGTTACCGGTAATCACAACTTTGCACTAAAAGACTACGTTTTCCTTGTGTATACTGTGTGCTTTTCATTCAGTGAAAATCAATTTGATTCTTCTAATTTCACATAAATCATGAACATAAAAACATGCATTTGCCCGAGTGTTTCTGAAACTTGACCAAATTTATACCGATCTGTATTTTATAACCGCTCGTATACTCGAAACAATTTTGATATCGTTAGCATATATAGTAACGTAACAAGCGAACCATTGTTGTATAACTGTTTGAATCGATTTATTTTATTCAAAGATCTTTCAATAAAATTTGGTAATTAATAGATCTTTGTTTAATTATAAGTTTTAAGTTATGCCTGACATACACACAATATAGAAAATGCTTTATATTAATTTGTTTTATCCATTCTTTTTCTTTTACTATTACATAGACAAAAACCAAGTCCGAGAATCAAAAATGTTATACTGGTGTGTTTCGTCACAGAAATTACGTCACGCGAGATACGACATAAATTGTGTAATCAGTGGAATGAAATATGTATGGTTCTGTAATACATTTTAGTGAAGTAACATAAAAGGATATGTATTATATACAATTACACAAGACATAGCTTGGCCGGACGTCCGACCCAGCTCTGCCCTATGAAATTGTCTAAAGGAAATGTGATGCTCATGATATTTTACTTTTCCATAGTTCGAATTTCGCGCTCATCTTTACTTACAGTACGGTGTGATATTTTAAACAGGTGCTCAGTAAATTGATTGAGCCTAACTGAGTTGTCTCCCTTGTGTGCCAAAAAAAATAAACCAGGAAGCAAATGAGAATTTGAACTGGAATTGATCGCGAGTAATGCATTAGTCGCGCGTTGAAGATATTGATAAGTGTAAATCATGTGATTATTTGAAGTTACCAGCGCGTATCAGTGGGAGGAATGCGTTATAAACGAGGTTAGGTGTATTTTGTATAACGTTTTTAGAAGTTCACAAAATCAAACATGGCGACCTTGGGTTTTAGTAGTGTCAATGGATGCTTGCCTGCAGCAAACATCATGAGGTTTATCGGCGAAATGGAGATTGGAAAAGTTGTCACTATCTTCTACTCAAAAACAAAACCAGAACGAAGAACACTGCAGGTCAAACAAGAGACCAGTCAGCTGTTGTGGATTCGAGCACAGGGTGTGAAACCAGAAGGATCAAGTAAGTTGTGAAATGTTCAAAGGATGTTGTAGTCACGATGGTATGTCAGTGCCAAACTTCTTATGCAAGGCCCTTGAAGCACTGTTGGGCCACTGTGTGTTAATTCCCAAATCCATCTGGCTTCATTGTTGTTTTTTTTGACTGTCTGTCATGCTAGTTACAATAATCAACTTCCATCTACAACATGTACTGTCTGATCCTCTGGGCTTCTGGGAGTTGCAACCTGTCAATACTTTTTCATGTTAACTCGCCACCTTGAATTCAAGAGACACTTTAATTAATAATATAAACCACATGAACTGTTGTCTGACATAAATAAACACAAGCATATCATGAATATGTCTCTTTTGCGCAAATAACTTAATTTAATAGAAAATAACTTATGTGATGCTTGCAGTATAATAATATTAATCCAAGTTCCATTCACTTCATTTTTTTCCAGAAAATTGTCTATGTTTTACAATTTAAAATGCCCAGATATTCAGAATTATAAAATATACAAAGATGTTAGATCCTATGTTTGCATTTCACATAGCCAATAGCTATTACACATACATGCCATAAATTTTCAGACCAATTCCGGGACATCGAGCTCAATTTTCCGGGACTTTTGCCGATTTTCTGGGACATGTATACATATAGGGATATATATATAGATCTATAGACATATATGCATGTATGGCACGCATTTTTTTCACATCGTAAATTGAGTACATTACTAATAAATATGTTGTTAGCATCTAAATCGATCTTATGCATCGATGATTATCACAGGCATTTCATTAATCTTTTCTAAGTGTATGATCTCCATCGTTAATTCAATCTTTTTTTGCCATGTTTGCCGAGTCACAATTTATTTTTGTTAAATCGTATAATATATCCGCTTAATAGGCGATTCTAATTTTGTTTAATTAGTATACGTTATAATAATTGTTTCAATAATGAATTATCTTAGAGACGATAAAGTTACACTTTGTTGTTGTTTGTTTTAATTTGTTTTTTTTTTAAATAAATTTAATATCGCGTACAAATAAATGTTTTCATATAGATCTACAAACTGTAACTGAAATATGCATGAAATGCACAATTTCCACGAGGACAACATCGATGTTTTCATCAAAAGTATCCGAAGTAACGGTCCACGATTTTATCGCAGAGGAGTACACAATACGGACTGATTATTGTGGCATAAAAAAGTCTCTGAAACAATAGATTGATAGTGACACAGGGTTATTCACGTATGACTAATTCACAACCGCAGTAATCTTCAGAAGTGTGAACAACTCCTTTGCCCTTACGCAGAGGGAAATTATAATGTAGTAACAATTAACAACCACATTAAACAATGCCGCCTTTTCGGTTTGACTGCAAACGTGAGACAATTGATATGATAACAGGACCCCTGTTAATTGATCGATTTTGACACGTAGCGTAGTCACCTATTCAGGTAGGCATTGTCATGGAGACTCTGCAGATAGTGGGAACACCGACTCAAGGAGCAGCAGAGCGCCAGATAAGGGTCATATTTTCGTAATTACGAATTATTTTCAAGTCCATTACGTATTTATTTTAAAATCTTGTCATACCATTAAGAATTACAAAATCAAGTTACGAATATTATATTTACATCTGTTCGTATCGATTTTTATTGAGTTCTTTTCGCGTATGAAAGATCTTTTCGGTGCTTATATAAAATGGTTATCGGGTTTGTTTAACAAAGCGCATTTTTTTCCAATAAAAGCGGCGTGTACAGTATATTTGTTAAAAAACAATGGCGGCGCCCAAAAAGCATCCAAAAAAACTGCAAAGCGTGCAAAAACACGCTTTTAACATATTGTACGCAAAGTGAGCCGAAGTTGAATGTTAAGAAAGACATTATAGAAAAGATATACGAAGTTGTATGTTCAGTTGCCGAAACAGTAGGAAAAGCTAAAAAACGCGACGCGACGGGTCCAAACTTTAACAAAAAAACATTGAACAAGTGGAAGGGACAATTCCCGTGGCCAATCGTTGAAAAGATTGAAGGGGAGACCCGTTTTAATTGTGAAATATGTAAAAATTCATCGAAGGCATGAAATCCAAGCACAGTTTGGGCATATGAAGGTATTTGAAAAATAAAATTGTATAATACTGAATAGACACCGTTGAACTCGTTAAAATTAAGTTGCTAGTATGTTTATTTTTATGCCCCCCTTCGAAGAAGAGGGGGTATATTGCTTTGCTCATGTCGGTCTGTCGGTCGGTCGGTCCGTCCACCAGGTGGTTGTCAGACGATAACTCAAGAACGCTTGGGCCTAGGATCATGAAACTTCATAGGTACATTGATCATGACTCGCAGAAGACCCCTATTGATTTTGAGGTCACTAGGTCAAAGGTCAAGGTGACCCAAAATAGTATAATGGTTTCAGGATGATAACTCAAGAACGCTTAGGCCTAGGATCATGAAACTTGATAGGTAGATTGATCATGACTCGCAGATGACCCCTATTGATTTTCAGGTCACTAGGTCAAAGGTCAAGGTCACAGTGACCCGAAATAGTAAAATGGTTTCCGGATGATATCTCAAGAACGCTTAGGCCTAGGATCATGAAACTTGATAGGTAGATTGATCAGGACTCGCAGATGACCCCTATAGATTTTGAGGTCACTAGGTCAAAGGTCAAGGTCACAGTGACCCGAAATAGTAAAATGGTTTCCGGATGATAACTCAAGAACGCTTAGGCCTAGGATCATGAAACTTGATAGGTAGATTGATCATGAGTCTCAGATGACTCCTATTGATTTTGAGGTCACTAGGTCAAAGGTCAAGGTCACGGTGACCCGAAATAGTAAAATGGTTTCCGGATGATAACTCAAGAACGCTTAGGCCTAGGATCATGAAACTTGATAGGTAGATTGATCATGACTCCCAGATGACCCCTATTGATTTTCAGGTCACTAGGTCAAAGGTCAAGGTCACAGTGACCCGAAATAGTAAAATGGTTTTCGGATGATAACTCAAGAACGCTTAGGCCTAGGATCATGAAACTTGAAAGGTAGATTGATCATGACTCGCAGATGACCCCTATTGATTTTCAGGTCACTAGGTCAAAGGTCAAGGTCACAGTGACCCGAAATAGTAAAATGGTTTCTGGATGATAACTCAAGAACGCTTAGGCCTAGGATCATGAAACTTGATAGGTAGATTGATCATGACTTGCAGATGACTCCTATTGATTTTCAGGTCACCAGGTCAAAGGTCAAGGTCACGATGACCCGAAATAGTAAAATGGTTTCCGGATGATAACTGAAGAACGCTTATTCCTAGGATCATGAAACTTGATACATGTAGGTAGAATGATCATGACTCGCAGATGACCCCTATTGATTTTCAGGTCACTAGGTCAAAGGTCAAGGTCACGGTGACCCAAAATAGTAAAATGGTGTCCGGATGATAACTCAAGAGTGCTTATGGCTAGGATCATGAAACTTCATAGGTACATTGATCATGACTGGCAGATGACCCCTATTGATTTTCAGGTCTCTAGGTCAAAGGTCAAGGTCACAGTGACAAAAAACATATTCACACAATGGCTCTCACTACAACGGAGAGCCCATATGGGGGGCATGCATGTTTTACAAACAGCCCTTGTTATTTTTTGCATGAAATTAACCATAATTTTTTATTTTTAGGTCATTTAGAAAAGTAAAGAATTATTTTCCAAACTAAGTAGTAACGTTAATAATAAAATTTCAGAGTTAAGAATTATTTTTGAAAATCTGGTAGTAACGTTAAGAATTTCACAAACCTTATCTGGAGCTCAGTGCAGTTAAGCATAAGGTACATGTATATATGGATTTTGTAAAATCCTGGACATTTGACAGATTTCCGGGACTGCGCGACACGTCCTTCATTTCCGGGACAATCCCGGACAATCCGGGACGTATGGCATGTATGTATTACATCTTTTAGCTGGTAATGAAAGTTGAAATTGTAAAAGTAAATGGTGATTCTAAACAAAAGTAAGGTTTATCTGTAAGTGTTTCAATATTCGCTACTTCAGGGTACTTGTAAAAGGCACTTGGTACCCACTTCCGCATGAAATCGCCATTTACACATCATTGGGTAATATATAATCAGCTGAAAAGATGAAGTAATATTCAAGCCACATTATACACTCATGTATGCTGAAACAGATGAGAAATTTTCTGTTAACTTTCCAGTTGCCCAACTGTGATGTTCACCGTCCAATAATATACACGAATGCTTATGATGACGTGGTTAAATGCGGGTTTCCTAGGCACTATTATTTTTTATTGACATTCGTCCCTTTGTATGCATCGACAGTGTTCACCATTCACAATAGTACATGTACATGTATGCTATGTAAAATCCCTGTTTTAATAAGCGCCCAAAATTGTTGCAATCATCTGTCAAGTTCCACGCATGAAAGAGTGCGTGTTGCAACAAACGTAATGTTATTAAATGAAGACATACATGATATTTTAAAAGTTACGTCGGAATTAATGCACTGAATACTAAGTATTGATCCACTAAAACTAGTAATATGTCAATTTACAACTTATTAATTGCAGTAAACATGTTTTTAAAAAGCCAAAAGCACCATACTACATTGCTTGACAAGTACATGTATATTTTTTGTTAATTTGTTGACAGGGGTCGGATAGGAGCAAGACCGACCCCGGTTAAGACCAGAGAGTCTGATTAGAATCCTGGGGAACGTTCTGACATTGTATTCTGTTACTGTCATTACATTGAAATGAATAAAAATGAAATGAAAATAAATGAAATGGAATATTTTATTTCAGGAGAAAAATATTGGATATAAGTGTGGTTTGTTTGAAAATCGAATGTAATGCTTGTTGATACTAATACAGAGCTCCAGATAAGGATTTGTGAAATAAGTAATGGTACTGCCACTGACAGAAGAAAAGGAGTAACGCTGAAAATCAATTAGTACCTGTACTACCATATCCTAAAATACAGGTAGTACTGTACTACCCATGTTCTTGGATATTGAAGGGTGTATAATTGAATTTACAGAAACATTTGCAGCAATTATAATAATATATTTAGCTTCTAAAACAGTTACTTTATGAGGTTTTCCATTCTGAACTAGGCCATCCTTAAAAAATTGTTTGTTTGGCATAACCCGACCCAGGTAAATTTGGGTGGGTCGGTAGGTAGGGATTTCCTTTTTTTTCGGTAATTTTTTTTTTCTAACATTGAACCCCGACATAAACCAAACTGAAAGGTAATTATCAAATAAAGCTCCAAGTCTTCTGCCTCATGAAAGGAAATTGGTAAAGATTTTTCTGCGCAAGTATCACCGCACGTGTATTCGTAAGTCTTAGTATTTTTGCTATAAAGAGCTTCTTTTCATTTGCTTATTTTTATACGACTTTTGCCATCGGCCGTTATATTGTAGGCAGACGACAATATCAACTGTGTATTCCATTATCTGCGCATGAATGACCCAATATTACCCCATAGCGAACTCAATAGACGAGTTAATGCGTGACGTCACACTGGTTGGCAAAAAGAGGTGGAATTCATATAAGCGCATATAGAGAAGGTTGACAAAGTCATTGTTTTTATTGATAATCATGAACTGTATCAAATATAATTTTACTATTCATGTCTGAATAAAACATAAGCATGCTAGGAAATTCATTTTTGGAATGATTATATTGTTGTTATTTGTTTTTACTAAAAACGAGCTCTGGAGTGGAACACTATCTACGAGCTGGGTATGTGGTTACCACAAAAATCTCTACTAAACGCATCTTCACGTCCATTTTAGATACAAAATTTCAGAAATGGAAATTCTTTTAGAATAAATTTAATTTAATGAAAGAACACAAATAACGATGAAAACAAACAACAAATGGATCGCTTTTTGTTCGCAACATATAGTAACTGATTTTAACCTTAATATATCTGTACAAACTTACCTTTTCACACAACAAATAAATTCATAAATCTAATTGTTTTATTTAATTGTGCACACCAATTTTGACACTTTTGTTTCAGCATTTCTAACTGTGTTTAATTGCACCGTTGTTCGTCACAAGCATATTATCTCGTAATGATCAGAGACTGCCCAGACAATTACATACAAAACATTCCGGTGTCATAAACATAGGGACCTATACTTTAATTGGGTCCCTGCATAGACCACATGTGGCAGACTTTATGATACCTCCATGTCATCTCTTGGCATATTGAGCAGTCATATTGAGCAAGCCAAATATTAAAGCCAAAATACGTAACATTTGCTTTAATAAATAATTTAACATTAAAAAAAGAAGATATTTGTCCGAAACAGATCAACAGGAACATGTGTATCTATATGTTAGCCAGTTTAATCATAATAATACAGTGCTTTATAACTTTAAATTTAAAATATTGTGCAATATTACTGATACACAATTGATGTATTTAACGCGGGTACCGGCAAATGTAAACTCGGCAATTTAGTGTAAAGATTGTACGTTCTTTTAGTGCACGTAACGCCATCATGAAACCAAGCAATCACAATGGATAAACAATATTTGCGTAAAATAAATTAAATATATATATATATTTATCATAAAATGCTAGATTGTTACATGTATCACTCCTTATTACTTGTTAAAAGATTTCAATATACATGCAAAGAAAGTTCAATTTGCACAAGATGCAGGTTTTATTTCCATTTGTATATTAAAATTTATTAATATTGTAATTCAATGGAAACGAAACGAAAAATTCATTCTATGGAAAAGAAAATTACCATAACATTTAACGATTGTAATGTATTCCGTTTTTTATGGCTTTGTTTAATAATTGATTTAATGCGCCTCTTATAATACACTTTCGATCGCTGATGAACAATAACAATATCCACACCATTTATAGTTATAATCAAATTAATATATGTTTTATAAGTGCACATGGTAGCTGGCCAATCAGCATTAAGCTGATTACACATGACGTTGTCGAATAAAACGTGAGAACAGGCGGAGCTATCGGATAATGTTGGGTCATTCATGTGCAGATGTTGCATAATTTGAATACACATTTGATATCGCCGTCTGCTCCAAAATAGCGACTGGTCGGAAAGTCGTATAAAGAGATAAGCAAATGAAACAAAAACGTGACAATACCCGTCAATAAATATTTCTAAGCTGACCACTTTTTATCTTTCTACCGAATATTTACTGATCTGAATTAAAGAGTGATAATTAAATAATTAGTTATATGGCGATAATATTACACATCTCTGCCGATTGCCGAATTGAATTTAACGGTGATTATAAATTAATTTGTTTTTTTTTACTCCCAAACTATCCTGAACGACAGCAGCGTATTTTAATTAAAGGGATACGAGAAAAACAGAAGCGGTTTAATTGTATTTAAAGTCTAATTAATCGCATATGCATATGTCAAATAAATAGGCGACTCAAATAAATACCGGTACGCGTTTTGGTAATTGCTATTCTAGATATCCTTGAAAGAGCATTCAATTAAATGACGCAAATAACCGGAAATGATAAAAAGCGGAAAGGACAAATTTAGCGGAAAGAAGTTTCGGCAAGCAAAAAAATTTTTTTTTTTGGAAAGTAACAAAAAAAATTCAGTCGGGCTGATTTTAGTGAGTCAGTCGGGTTATGCCAAACAAAAGAATTTTTAAGGATGGCCTTATGATGCAAATACAACTACACATTAAAACTTATGACTTATTACTATTTCTTCATGTTTCTTTACAAGAAAACACAAGCCAACTAGAAAGCTATGTAAATGAAAACTAATGTCACTGTCTCATCTCAAAAGAATCATTGCTTTAGCAGTGAAAGTGTTTTTAGCTCACCTGAGCACAACCTGCTCATGGTGAGCTTTTGTGATCGCCTTTTGTCCGTCGTCCGTTGTCCGTCCTCTGTTGTGCGACGTCAACATTTGCCTTTTTCACTCTCTAGAGGCCACATTTATTGTCCAATCTTCATGAAATTTGGTCAGAAGATTGATTTCAATGATATCTTGGATGAGTTCGAATATGGTTACGTTTGCTTGAAAAACATGGCTGCCAAGGGGCGGGGCATTTTTCCTTAAATGGCTATATATGGCTATAGCAAAATCTTGTTAACACTCTAGAGGCCACATTTATTGTCCGATCCTCATAAAACTTGGTCAGAAGATTTGTCCAAATAATATCTTGGACAAGTATGAAAATGATGTTGGTTGGTGGAAAAACATGGCCGCCAGGGGGCGGAGCATTTTTCCTTATATGGCTATAGTAAAACCTTGTTTACACTCTAGAGGCCACATTTATTTTCCGATCTTCATGAAACTTGCTCAGAAGATTTGTCCCAATGATATTTTGGATGAGTTTAGAAATGGTAACCTTTGCTTGAAAAACATGGCTGCCAAGGGGCGGGTAGTTTTCTCTATATGTATATAGTGAAAACAGTCTATTTGTGATAAGCCATAATGTTAAAGAAAGATATTAACCTGTACAGTAGATTTCGCTTAATTAAATAGCCCATTTGTCACGTCCGAATATTCAATTATCCGGAGTTTTCAATTATACGGAATCAGTTATATTTTCAAATGTTTTCACTAACCGGGTGTAATCCTCCTGGAAATTGTGCTTTTCATGAATAATCAAAACATCGTTTCGACACGTAAAGCGTTTAAAAAAAGTTAATGTTGGAATTTAATATTGAATCCATTATAAATATAATATTAATGTCTTGTTGAATTCCCAAATGAGAATACAAATTTTGTAATCCAAAACACACTTTCTAGCTTTAAATAAAACGTCCACATGTATTTCCTTTGCCCCCAACAAAAAACTAGCGAAAACTATGCAGCAATGTACAATGTCACGCCATACGGTGCGTGTAATGATTTTTCCTATTTTCATTTTAATGCTTACCCAACGCTTAGGCTAGCAATATCTATTGCTCATGTATTGTCTTGGTAAAAAGCGCGCGAAAATAAGCGTGGGTGTATATACACTGTCGAAGGAAAACTTTGTAGCGAAGAGAATGCTGTATCTTTGACGCCATGCTCTTTCAGGTAGTTTAGTTTTGAAACAGGTAATGTACTGTGTACTGATTTACCGGAAAATCTGGTCAATACTGGATTTAATTTTGGTTATTGTGAAAACATGATCAGCAGTGTTAAGACTGCGATGTTTTGACAAATGTGTGCGTTTTAGATTGTTTGACATCATGTTTAGATATGATTTACTGCGACGCATTTGTCATACATGCCATACGTCGTGGATCGTCCGGGACAGTCCCGGAAATGCATACCGTCCCGCAGTACCGGAAATTTGTCAAATGTCCCGGATTTCAGTAAAACCCATTATGTTCCTTATCTTAACATGCAAATCTGTACTTGCCACTGATATTGCGTCATCTCCAAAGCAATGCCTGTCCGATTATGCAAAAACGCTACGTGTCAAAATCGATCAATTGACGGGGGGGGTCCTATTATCTTGTCGATTGTCTCGTAATCACAGTCAAACAAAAGGGGTTAATTCCTTGTGAATTGGCTTGCTCAAAATTGATGGCTGTGCAGTTTTAACGGATAACGCGATGCACATTCATGAATAAATCCAGTTTCTTCCGGATTTTCGCGGTGTCAGATTCATTCACACTCATATTGCGACAAACAACACGCCTTTACGCTCAGCGCATACAATGTAAGTTGTAACAGTTTCATGTCATAGCTTACACCGCGCGCCACCCGTGACAACGTCCGAATTCATCACCCGTGTTACACGCAGTCGATGTTTTTAGTGTATACAGTGACTGAAAATTAAATCAGCACTGAACTATCTCATGTTTATATACATGTGTTCTTTTCAAACACGCAAAACACGTGGCATGTATCTAGTAACGGATGTAGAAATGTTTAATTTGTCAATTGTTTAAGCAATTTACGATGTTAATTATAATTCATTCTTCTTGTTTAAATAACGTTTTTTTTGTTCATTGATCTTAAATGGATGTTAAATTTGTTTATTCCAGGTAAGTAACATAAGTAATTTAACTAATTGGATATCGCAAAAAAAATGCGTACCAAAAATACATGTATGACTTCATATATCGCTATTTGTATACATGTATAGGAAAATCTGCAAATGTCCCGGAAAATTAAGCACAATGTCCTGGAATCGGTCTGAAAATTTATGGCATGTATGTCATTTGTGTAGGTTTATATACACGAACTGAGAATATAGTGTAACATATCGCAAACTGTCGAGCAAGACACTTCAACAGTTTGTTTCTAATCAGCAACACACTCTTTAATTGTTTCTAAGCGACAACAAACTGTTGAAGTGTGTTACTCGACAGTTTGCATTCGAAAGTTTGCACCTGACTCAGCAGCACACCGGAGACTCCAGTGTTTGCATTGTACTTGCTCGCATACTACACCTGTTACTCACATGACGCTTGACAGACGCTGCATACATGAATGGTGTGAAATGAAAACAAAGGCAGTCAATTGAGCGTGTCTGTCAAAATCGTTGATACGATGCGTATCCTTCGAGATTTATGACATTCTTTGCTGGATTATAGTGTGGATTATAGTGTTCAATAGAAAATTGACTATTCAATTAACCGAAATACGCCGTATTTCCTATCAGAATATGTGGAGTTTTTACAACGGGAAGAGATTCAAATGGTTTGTTGTTTTAAATTTCTATTCAATTAACCGAATTATTTGATTATCCGATATTCAATTAAGTGGAATCTACTGTACATACTTTCTAGTAGTTAAGTAATAGTTAACTCCCTTGTATAAACCTGGGACTTCTTTCATAAAATGTGGTGTACATAAAGACAGTAGTTTGCATGCAATTTAATAAACCTATCTCATAAAATAAATGTACATGTACTAATGCACTGTAGAGCCTTATCTTTGATCTTTACCGATAAGCCAAGTTAACCTACTGTGTTTTGGTATATTTAGCAGACTACTGTGCTATGAAACTGTTTCCATGGCAACCTTGTTATTTGGCATTTTCTAAATTATAAAGACTCTTTTGATTGAAATAACTCTTGTAAATTCATCTTATTTTTTACATTTGAGTAACTGGAGTTTTGCCGCTCTCCATAAATTGTGTTCATCAGATTAAGTTAGACTTATTTTATGAACTAAATTTGTGAGGCAACTTCTAGACTAACAGAAACTAATATTTATATCAGTTTTTTGACAGATTGTGAACTTCTTGGAAATGAAGGTTGAGTTTGAAAACGGTTTGGACCAGTAAAAAAACTTGGCAGCCAGGGGGGGGGGGGGGGGGGGGCATTTTCCTTATATTTATTAAGTAAAAAAAGCTTGTGAACACTCTAGAAGTCAAATTTTTGCGCCTTATCATCATATTTTTTTATAGCTCACCTGAGCACAATGTGCTCAATGTGGGCTTTCGTGATCGCTTTTTGTCTGTCGTGCGTTGAGCAGCGTCAACATTTGCCTTGTTAACTCTCTAGAGGCCACATTTATTGTCCAATATTCATGAAATTTGGTCAGAAGATTGGTCTCAATAATATCTTTGATAAGTTCAAAAATGGTAACGTTTGCTTGAAAAACATGGCTGCCAAGGGGCGGGGCATTTTTCCTTATATGGCTATATATGGCTATAGTAAAATCTTGTTAACTTTCTTATAGAGGCCACATTTATTGTCCGATCTTCATGAAACTTGGTGAGAAGATTCATCCCAATAATATCTTGGACGAGTGTGAAAATGATGCCAGTTGATTGAAAAACATGGCCGCCAGGGGTCGGGGCATTTTTCCTTATATGGCTATTGTAAAACCTTGTTAACACTCTAGAGGCCACATTTATTGTCCAATCTGCATGAAATTTGGTCAGTAGATTGGTCTCAATGATATCTTGGATGAGTTCGAAAATGGAAACGTTTGCTTGAAAAACATGGCTGCCAAGGGGCTGGGCATTTTTCCTTATATGGCTATATATGGCTATAGTAAAATCTTGTTAACTCTCTAGAGGCCCGTTTGTTGTCCGATCTTCATGAAACTTGGTCAGAAGATTCATCCCAATAATATCTTGGACGAGTTCCAAAATGATGCTGGTTTGTTGAAAACGATGGCCGCCAGGGGGCGGGGCATTTTTCCTTATATGGCTATAGTAAAACCTTAAATTTTTTGTTAACACTCTAGAGGCTACATTTATTTTCCGATCTTCATGAAATTTGCTCAGAAGATTTGTCCCAATGATATCTTGAATGAGTTTAAAAAATGGTAACCTTTGCTTGAAAAACATGGCTGCCAAGGGGCGGGGCATTTTTTCTAATATGGCTTTAGTAAAATCTTGTTTACACTCTAGAGGCCACATTTATTGTCCAATCTTCATGAAACTTGGTCAGAAGATTCATCCTAATAATATCTTGGACGAGTTCGAAAATGATGCCGGTTGGTTGAAAAACATTGCTGCCAGGGGGCGGGGCATTTTTCCTTATATGGCTTTAGTAAAACCTTGTTAACACTCTAGAGGCCACATTTATTTTCCAATCTTCATGAACTTTGCTCAGAAGATTTGTCTCAATGATATCTTGAATGATTTAAAAAATGGTAACCTTTGCTAGAAAACATGGCTGCCATGGGGCCAGGCATTTTTCCTTATATGGCTATATAAGGCTTTAGTAAAATCTTGTTAACACTCTAGTTTAAACATTGATTTTATAAATATCTTGGACGAGTTTGAAAATGGTCATGATAGGTGGAAAAACATGGCAGGCGAGGGGGGGGGGGGGCATTTTTCTTGTTATGTATTGTAACACCTGCCTTGTAATTGTTTACTTTGTTTTTATTCTAACAATAATAATTCTTTAAATTACAATTTTTTAACCAGGTTTTCCGAAGGAAAAAACTGGTTATTAGATTGGCGAATGCGGGCGGGCTGGCTGGCTGGCTGGCTGGCTGGCGGGCTGGCGGAATAAGCTTGTCCGGGCCATAACTATGTCGTTCATTGTCAGATTTTAAAATCATTTGGCACATTTGTTCACCATCATTGAACGGTGTGTCGCGCGAAATAATTACGTCGATATCTCCAAGGTCAAGGTCACACTTTGAGTTCAAAGGTCAAAAATGGCCATAAATGAGCTTGTCCGAGCCATAACTATGTCGTTCATCGTCAGATTTTAAAATCATTTGGCACATTTGTTCACCATCATTGGACGGTGTGTGGCGCGAAATAATTACGTCGATATCTCCAAGGTCAAGGTCACACTTTGAGTTCAAAGGTCAAAAATGGTCATAAATGAGCTTGTCCTGGCCATAACTATGTCATTCATTGTGAGATTTTAAAATCATTTGGCACATTTGTTCACCATCATGGGACGGTGTGTCCCACGAAAGAATCACGTCAATATCTCCAATGTCAAGGTCGCCACGACTAAAAATAGATTTAAAAAAAAAAAAAACTTACAAAGGGGGTTAATTTTTTTTGGTCATTTCAAAAGTTCAGTTTGAGTTTTCTCCCTTTATCAGATTTTTTTTTCACAATGAAAACCTGGTTTTGTGACAATTTTGTCCCTTGTAATAACTTTTAAATTCATTGATGATAGTTAATAAACTTATAAATTCATTAATGATAGATCAGGTATATTTTCATTGTATGATAATTCTTAAGAAATGAAATAAATGCTTTAAACTCTCTGTAAGTGCAGATAGTTTACATCAGTGGTCAGTGATGATCTTTGATCAGTGCTTATCTTTACCTGGATGCTAAGAATAGAAGTGCTCTCATTTGATTGGATGTTTACCTAGGTTACTATGCCTGCTACACTTCAGAATCAGGGGACTGGCACATTGTTGACCTCTCCCATCAGAACTAATCATTCAAAACATCTGGGTATACATGTGAAAGACTAATGCTAGGCCCCCTGGCTCTAAGTTGAAAGTGTTAGTCCACTAATTGGAAGATTAGGGTTAGTGAATTACTAATCTGCAAGGCCTGTTTAATGTAGCAACTGTTAGTTTTATCATGGAGGTGAGTTTAATGTTTTAAGTTGAAATTTCACCAAGTAAAAGTGACTTAGTCTTATTTTTCTCTAAATGAAAATTTTCAAATAATGATTTCCTGTGTTTCACTACTGGGAATGTTAAGTAAGTTGAGTTAGTTTAGTTCTTTTAACTAAGTGCAATTATTAGTTAAGTGATTACTAAGGCAAAGTAAATTAGTATTTTTTTCTCTAAGTGAAAATATTGAGTTAGTAATTTAATTAATAGCACGACTTTATTAACGCAAGTTATAAATGATTAATCAAAGCCAAAGAAATGGATTTAAACTATTTGTTTTCTGAAAGTGTCTTACATTAGACTTAAGTGAATAATACAATGAAAGGGAGTTCTTAATTATTTGTTCAGTGAAGTGAATTGAGTGAATTCAATTATAGTGATCACGGGTGTTTGTTTATCCTAGTGCTTTGTACAGGCCTTTGCCTCATACTGAACACAAACTGTTGACAAAGTTTAGACATGAAACAGTATAATTGTTTTCAGACCTTGTTTTAAAGGGGCCTTTTCACAGATTTTGGCATTTTTTAACTTATTCATTAAATGCTTTATATCGATAAATGTAAGCATTGGATCGTAACAGCTCCAGTAAAAAATCAAGAATAAAATTTAAAAAAGGAAAAGAACATTGCCCGGTCCAGGTTTCGAACCAGTGACCCCTGGAGTCCTGCCAGAGTCCTGAAGTAAAAACGCCTTAGCCTACTGAGCTATTCCGCCGAGTACACGTACTTGACGTATTTTATACCTTATATAAGCAATCTTCGTAGTTTCACAAAATTTAACGACAAAAACAGAACTCTCCAAATTATTCAATCGTTTCGCGTTGCAACGCTTTATAATTTTTAGGTTTTAAAATCGTCAAAAGATGCATATAATGGCTATATTAGACCATGGTAGATGTTCAGTATTACTGTTTCCTCACAAATATCATAACTAAAACGAAAATTTGCGAATCTGAAACAACTTTTTTCAATTTTGTCAATTTACCAAAGCGTGAAAAGATCCCTTTAACTATGATTAACTTTTGAAAGTTTACAGGTTTTTTTTTCCACTTTTTGGGAAGATAGCCCATGGCTTTGGAATTGGGAATTTTATCGGCATTTTCATGAAATTGGGAAAATAAATTAATTAGCATTTTTTTCCACACGAAAAGTCCACTGATTAGGGAAATACTAAATTTGATATAACCCTTTATAATCATTCAAATTAAAAGAACAAAATCATATAATACTTTGTTAGATGTAATTTAATTAAAATTGAGATAAAATATACATTAGACATCTTTCTAAAAAAAAAAAAAAAAAAAAAAAAAAATTTTTTTTTTTTTTTTTTTTTTTTTTTGGAAATTGGGAATTTTTTGCCACATTTTGGGAAAAAAGTATACTTTTTGGGATTGGGAACATAGCCGAATTTCGTCTATAAAATCGGGCAAAAAAAAACCCTGGTTTATGAACTGTATTTCTATATGAATTGTTTGTATTGTTTGCATTATTGCTTAAGTATAAATGATGAATGTTTGGAAAGAAAAAGAATAATTTAGTCACATTGTTGTTGAAGAACAGGTCATTTCTTTTTATCTCAGGCGAGCGACTTTGGGGCTTTCAGGCCCTCTTGTTTTGAACCGCTTTCGGTTAAGCCGGCCTTCCCTTGCACGCAGACATATTGTTTTTTAATGGGTTTACGAGTTACCGGAAATCACGAGACAGAATAGACAATAATACCAGAACCCAGTTCGCAACTTTTCGGTAATTTAAATTAACGGAAAGCGCAGTTAGGTTAGAGACCAACAAATCACGCGGGATTATTTGTATAGCCAGATTTTTTTCGTAAATGCGTAAAAGGGATATTTAGATCATAATTGTATGTCCAGTTTATAAAAATAAATGCGTAAAACTTCATGAAAAGGCTGTATTTACGGCTGCAGTGTACGGTCCTTATCTGGCGCTCTGCTAATACATTTGATTGATACCAATATATTTATGAAAATAATTATGTTTTTTATTATTATTTTTTAGTCAAACACACATGCAGCCAGGGACAGGTACACTAATATAAAGTAAAGCAAATTACGTAACGCAGATTAGGGCCAACCTAGCATGACGTATACAAATAGTTAATGTTATCATCTTCAGTCATTTTCCGGGACATAAAAGAAGTACGAAGAGTGAAGAAGTCAAAGGATTTTGACAAGTGGTCAGATGAAGCAAGACGACATGATGACAAAAAGTGTTTCGTAATTTACCATGGCAACGACTTTAAATTGCGTACACTGTCAGTTGTTGGTATGTAAATACAAGTACAGTAGAAATTATTGTAAGCAATACAATTTACATATTTGTTTTGAAAATGTTGGGATAAGTATTTAGTGCCATTCCGCAAATTTAAATAAATACTTTACACTAATGATGGTCTTTTGGCCTTATATTGGCTGACCAGTAAAAACACTAACATGTGTTTGGAAGCCAAAACCAAAATTTGCGTAGTAAACAAAAAGATGCTATATTATGGGCACATAAACGATGATAAGTGTAGTTTATGTTATAATAAAAACATACACAAGCAAATAAAGTGAATGCAATTGTTGTAAATATGTATGCTTAAAAATAAATTTCTTTTCTCTAATTGACCCAGAACCTTTTTCCCTAAATTCCCAATTTTATGGGCTGTTTTTATCAAGAGTGTTTCTCAAATGTATATTTTGAGTATGTAATGTAAATCTTTGGATTTCTGATCTTAAGCCGTTACCACTGAGAAGCAAAGTGAAAATGGCTATTTGCAAACAGCATTAAACCAGAACAGCCTGTGAGTAACTTGCAGTCTGTTCAGGTTTTATGCTGTATGCTGCTCGTCAGTATATTATGGATGGAAATGAAACCTTTTAATTGAATACGGTAAGAAAAGTCTTTAATTAAACGTGACTTTTTATTGGACTACAAATGCCTTAAAAAATCCGTATCTAAGTGGTAAAGGGTTGATCAAATGAGTCGTGTTGTGAGAGGACTGGGCATAATGCATGTGCGTAAAGTTTCGTCCCAGATAACCTGTGCAGTCTGCACAGGCTAATCAGGGACGACACTTTCTGCTTTTATGGCATTTTTCATTAAAATGAAGTCTCTTAGCCAAAAGCCAATTTAGGCGTAAAGTGTCGTCCCTGATTAGCCTGTACTGCACATGCCTAATTTGGGACGACACTTTACACACATGCATTATGCCCAGTTTTCTCAGAACGCGACTCGAAAATTTTCCCATGAATAATAATGACTTTAACGTTGTTTCAAGTTCATTGTGAATTAATCCATTTTGGCGGTGATTCTTTTTGACCTTTAAAACTTACTATTGGAGGAAAAAATTAACTGGCTATTTGGTAATTTGTGTATTTGCACCCTTGTTATATTTGTTTCAGCCGACTCCATGGATGAGTGTGCAAACTGGTGCAAGGGACTGGAGCTGTTGATAGAAGGAGCTAGAGTGGCTTCACATACCCTAGTGGTGGAAAGGTTGCTTTCGTTTGCTTTGTTAGTTATAGTCTTGCAAATAGAGTTTGAAAGTCAAGGGTTGAGAGGGTTATTTTGGAGTCACTTTATCGGTCAGGTTTTTGGTAGTCACAGCGCTTTTCGTCAGCACTTGAAAAATTGTACCGTCAGGTAACGGTCGAATTGGGAAAATTATCATCCATGTTGGGATATTTGTTCATTCTTCTGAAAACTTTGTAAAACATGTGCAAATAAAAAGTTGCGTATTTACATCAAATTTCCTGTAAAATTCTGTTGATTTTCACACTTTAAACAATGAGTTTATTAAACTAAACATTTGTTTAACCAGGGCTATAGATAACAAGCGTAATTGCGTTATTATGCAATTAAAATAACCAAGAACGTAATAAAATTAAAAATAAAGCGTACAAAAACGCAAATAAAAAATTAATAACGTAATTCTCGTTAAAAAAACTTGCATGAAATGCAATTCTTACGAACACCGGGCGTATTTTTTAGACTGGTTATTTTCCTTACAAAAATTTACTGGATAGTTTATATCAGGGATCATATTTTTTTGGTTTTGTCGGTCCTAGACCGATTGGGGTCATGAAAGACCGATTTGGGTCTTTAAATACCGATTGAAAATCCCAAACAGTCGGTCCGATTCTGCTCGCTAAAATTCACATGACATGAAATCGATTACACACGGCACATGCTAACACACCCTAATTACATTCTTATCTAGATTTATAGGTGTGATAAACCATTCGCTGCAGTCTCTAAACCGGTCAGGACCGGTTTAATGCACGTCAGACCTAGAATCAAAAACTTGTTAACAGCGGATTATAGACTTGTCCGAAATTAATAAGGGAGGTCTGTGATGTACATATCGATCGATTATCGGGGTCATTGTGTGTCTATTGATAGTTATCATTGTTATGGCGGTTTTCTGTTTTGTCTGCTAAGGTGACTGCTGGCACTGGTTTAATAATAATCGGTATTCGATGTGAATGGACGTGCATGTGATACAAATCAATATGTTGCGATTGTAATGTATTGTTAACACTGTAAACTGTTATAAATTTAATAATATCCGAGATAGAAGTAAAAAACTGTTCTAACACGGCACGTGAAAACTTTCCTATAAACAAAGAAGAAAATCGTCTATGGGTCATTCTGCAATAATTATGGGCGGACACTGAAAGCACGCGCTGTAACTTCACAAAACATGACAATGCATTTTCAACCTGCGTAATAATCCGGTAATAAAATTATGAATGAAAGTTGCGGATTTGATCGACAGAACAGCCAAAAATTATTTTTATGGGCAGAACTTCACATAAAATAGTACACAAGAAAAATAATATACATTGTATAAATCTTTAGTAAAAACCATGTTAGAATCAAAATAATTTGTATACTTGATAGTTTGTTGTTGAATAACCCACGACCGGAAAAAATTAACTGCGTGGTTTCAAATCACTGGTGCATGGCACTCGTGATTTAATCCCTAGGCATCTTAACTATCGGCCATGGGTTATTTGACAACAAACTATGACATACACAAATTATGTCTTAATTATTTGGTTTTGTTATTGTCAGTAGCCAACCGACGCACAGACATTTGTTTGGTTCAGTGCATGTTTGTACGCTATTATCGAGTAGACAACGATTTAAAACATGGGTATAGACTAACACAGATTAATAATATTAACAGCAATGAAAAAAGTCTGATAAAACAGCACACGAAACAACAATGAAATAGCAAATGATAAAACCAGTTGAGAAAACTCGTATGTTCCGTTAAAAAATGCCCAAGGGAATTTTACTTGTACATTTATTATACCAACTTCATGAATTGCAAAAATCAATTGTATATATTTTAACCTAATTTTTCATGATTTCGGATATAAATTTTCGGATACTTTTTCCCCATTTATACAGACCGATTGATATTGTGAGAAAATATGATCCCTGGTTTATATGCCGTCCTATGAAGAAATGAAGGCAGTCTTTTCAGCGGTTATCAATCTTTGGGGTATTTTTGTAATTACTCGTAGACCCGTCCAGTTTCTACTTTAATTTTCAAGATATTCAACTCAAAGTGACCCGAACGAGGTGCATCGCTTTGAAAAGTCATTATAACTTCATCAATTGTGCAGTTTTTTTCACGAACTCGGTCTTATTTTATGCAAAAAAAAATAAACTTTGATCGGAAATTCAGTAATTGTTTGTTTTTATGTACAGGTACCTTTTGTAATTCGATTTGTATAAATAATATAGTAAACTTAGTAGATTTTTATAATATTATATATGTCATTTCCTAAATTACCCAATTGAGTTGAAAAACCGGGGATGAAAAACCCAATTAAGCTCAAAAGTAGGGGGTGAAATTTTTTGCTCAAACTATTGAATTTACAAAAACCCTATTGTCAAAAAGAGGGGGTTGATTACCCAATATACCCCAAAAGTTATCTATAGCCCTGTTTTAACTGCAGCTGTACTTCAAAGTATCAACTGTCTAAATCGTGACTCTGAGCCTCATGTTCTGTGGTATAACTCAACCGTCAATGAAACGTTGCTATTATCAATATTTGGCACCTATTCACTGGACAATATTTGATCCCCAATTTTAAGTCAGAATTTTATAAGTGCGCAAGTGATAATTAATACTGGTTATTTGTTTGGATGTTTGTTCATTTTACAACGAAATTGGTAACATACTACTTCACATTACCGCATGGAAAGCGTGGGTGTATTGATTTTTGTATAAAAACTATGTAGCGTAGAGACAATTGAAATCTTTTAATTTCCATAAAGAAATGTGCGGTTCTTTTTAACTAAATTATATCACAATTGATTTTGAAAAAATGTTTCCTCAAAATTAATTTCAAATCATACATGCTGTATCTTTATCGTTAAGGTCTGTGAGATGATTCATTATTGAAGCAGTAATTGTAATGGATACATACAGTACCGAGAAAACAGAAAATCAGGACAGAACTGGGTTAAGTGTTGGGTGTAGTGAAAACAAGCTTAGCAGGTATACTGACCTATTATGTAGACTGCCATGTTTCGACAAAAGGGATTAACATGTGCATATGCAACTCTTCCCCGATTTTTTTCTGCGAATTGGGATTTTTTGTGAATTGGGAATTTTTAACCAGGTTTTCCGAAGGAAAAAACTGGTTATTAGATTGGCGAATGCGGGCGGGCTGGCTGGCTGGCGGGCTGGCTGGCGGGCGGGCGGAACAAGCTTGTCCGGGCCATAACTTTGTCATTCATTGTGACATTTTAAAATCATTTGGCACATTTGTTAACCATCATTAGACGGTGTGTCGCGCAAAAAAATTACGTCAATATCTCCAAGGTCAAGGTCACACTTTGAGTTCAAATGTAAAAAATAGCCATAAATGAGCTTGTCTGGGCTATAACTATGTCATTCATTATGAGATTTTAAAATCATTTGGCACATTTGTTCACCATCATGGGACGGTGTGTCGCACAAAATAATCACGTCAATATCTCCAATGTCAAGGTCGCCACGACTAAAAATAGATTTATTTTTAAACAAACTTACAAAGGGGGTTAATTTTGTTTGTTCATTTAAAAAGTTCAGTTTGAGTTGTCTCCCTTTATCAGATTTTTTTTCACAATGAAAACCTGGTTTTGTGACAATTTTGTCCCTTGTTTATTTTTAAATTTGGAAAAATGGTCTAATTTGGAATGGTGCCGTTAAACGGTACCAACTTTATATTGCGGAAAAACAAGCTGGGTCGTCCTTCATAAAATATTGTTATTAGTGGGTGAAGTGAACAAATACTACATATCGGAATGGATTTAATTGAAAGCTGATAAGCCTGTTGTCCACACATGCTAATCGGGGATGACATTTTGTGCCTACACTGGATTTTGGTTTAGAAAAGACTTCCTTTTTTTTTTTCCATAAAAGCTGAGAGTGCTGTCTGTGATTCGCCCGACATTTACCAGGAACTACAATTTACGCAGATGCATTAAGCCCCGTTTTCCCAGAGCGCTGTTCATTAACATTTTTAACAACAAATTCAGTTAAGGAAATGTTAGTTTCATGGAAATTGTAAATAAAGTACCCTTAACAGGATCTACATGTATTAAGATATTCATCTATTTTGATCATACTCTAGGGAAGTATTTGCAGAATGATGTACACTATGCAGGATAGGTTATTGGGCTTTTAGTCTACACGGTTCACAATTGCAATATTCAACTTCCTTACAAATCTCTTATGAAGGCGAGTGAATACAATTTACAGTTTTGTATAAGTAGAGTACACCATCTTGGAAGATTTATTTTGTTGTTAATATTGGCATTTTATTATAAGCTCATCTATTTTTTTTTTGTAAATTATGAGATATTGTCATTACCTTGGCCTCAGCGTCGGCGTCTGCGTTTGCATCGGCGTCTGGTTAAGTTTTGCGTTTAGGTCCACTTTTCTCAGAAAGTATCAATGCTATTGCATTCAAACTTGGTACACTGACTTACTATCATGAGGGGACTGGGCAGGCAAAGTTAGATAACTCTGGCATGCGTTTTGACAGAATTATGTGCCCTTTTTATACATAGAAAATTGAAA
Source organism: Dreissena polymorpha (assembly GCF_020536995.1). Lineage (NCBI taxonomy): Eukaryota > Metazoa > Mollusca > Bivalvia > Myida > Dreissenidae > Dreissena > Dreissena polymorpha. The sequence continues at coordinate 48,333,170 of NC_068363.1, read as the reverse complement.
ATTTTGGTTAAGTTTTGTGTTTAGGTCCATTTTATTCTTGCCTTCATACTTGCAACACTTACTAACTATCATAAGGGGACTGCAGGCAAAGTTATGTTACTCTGACTGGCATTTTGACAGAATTATGTGCCCTTTTTATACTTAGAAAATTAAAAATTTGGTTAAGTTTTGTGTTTAGGTCCACTGTTCCTTAAGTATCAAAGCTATTGCTTTCATACTTGCAACACTTACTGACTATTATAAGGGAAATGTGCAGGCAAAGTTATGTAACTCTGACTGGCATTTTGATGGAATTATGGGCCCTTTATACTTAGAAAATTGAAAATTTGGTTAAGTTTTGTGTTTTGGTCCACTTTACACCTAAAGTATCATAGATATTGCTTTCATACTTGGAACACTCACAAACTATCATAAGGGGACACTAAAGGACAAGTTGCGTAACTCTGGTTGTCATTTTTACGGAATAATGGCCCTTTTTTGACTTAGTAACTTTGAATATATGGTTAAATTTTGTGTTTAGATCCACTTCACTTCTAAAGTATCAAGGCTATTGCTTTCAAACTTCAAATACTTTCATGCTATCATGAGGGTTCTGTACCTGGCAAGGAATTTTACCTTGACCTTTGAATGACCTTGCCTCTCAATGTTAAATTATTAAATTTTGCTAAAATTGCCCTATAACTTCCTTATTTATGGTTAGATTTGATTGATACTTTGACAAAACAACTCTTACCTGACATACCACAATAGACTCCACCCAAACCATCCCCCATGCCCCCCCCACCCCGAATCCCCCCCCACAATTTTTTTATTTTTTTAAAGATCATCTAATAAATGACCACCACACCCGAACACTATACCCTGCCCCAACCCCCCACCATTTTTTTTTTATTTATTTTGGAAACGATAAAAAAAAATAATTAATTTTTATTATTTTATTTTTGAAATACCATCAAGAATCCCCCCCCCCCCCCCACAATGCCCCCCCCCCCAAAAAAAATATTTTTTTTTTAGCATTTTTTTTTCATTTTTGGAAGATAATGTAATAAATGACCACACCCCACAAATACACCCCTCTCCACTCCACCCCTCCCTCCTTTGTGATTGAAATTGAGATAGGTCCTTTCACCTTTAAAAAGAAAAATAGATGAGCAGTCTGCACCCGCAACGCGGTGTTCTTGTATTACAAATGATATAAAGTTAATTGTGGTTAAAACTGAAAAATGGCAACATGAACTAGAACACAAACCTGACATAGGCATGAAACAGGAAGAATAAATATTATTCAGATGAAATTAAGATATTAACCCTTTCACACTTAGATACATGTACGTATTTTGACGCATTTGTAGTCCCTTAGAAAGTTGAATTGAAAGTTTACTAGATTCAAGTTTTAAAGGCTTCATCTCTAAACCTTAGGTACTGATGAGCAGCCATAAGCATAAAACCTGAACAGACTGCGGGTTACTCGCAGGCTGTTCTTGATTTATGCTGTTTGCACATAGCCATTTTCTCTTTGCTTCTAAGTGGGAAAGGGTTAAAGGTGGGAGTCTTTTTGTTAAATTTTGAATGCAATGTTGTGATTGTAAAGCTGTAAAATGTGAAGACATTCACGTATCCCGAGTTTCACATAGGCATTCGCTTTGTCTGATATTTAACATCCTTTCGGCTTTAATGTTATTTTTTTATGAAAGGATGTCTCTTCTAAGCAAAATTCAGAAAGTGTTGTCCAAGATTAGCCTGTTCAGACTGCACAATTTTTTTTATTTTTTTTACAATTATTGAACATTCTACACATTTGTGATAGCATGATTTCAGCTGTGCAACCAAAGTATTACTTTAAAGCTGGAGTGTAAAGCACATGCATTTCTTTTTAACTGTAATCTCAGGTTTATAAAACCCATATCAGCTATTGCTGTATTATAAATTGTATTTTGGACAGTAAATTCAATTATGAAGGATTTTAATGTTTTAATTCTTAAGACATAGCAATTAAATCACTAGATAATGATGAAACTTTTCATTGACATATGCACACAAACGAGTCTTTACAGAACCACTCACTTTCACAAAAGATCTATCTAAAAATAATGTAAAAAATATTGTGCCATGAGCATAAAAACACTTGATATGTTGAATATGAAATTAAAATAACCCATTCAGTGCCACTGATCAGTGTTTTGGCCAAGTTAACACAAGATTGCACAATAGTAAAATGTGGGCCAATTTGCGATCCTTTATGCTTGTTTTTTTTGTTAAGAAAACTTGTCCTTAAGGATGTGGTGCAAGTTAAACATGGTACGGAATGATAAGCAAATTGAAATATAACCTACACTTTCAACTGTCTATATATTATATATCATATACATTTTTGTGTGTGTGCCGGATCCCTATGCTTTCAACTACCTTCAAGAGTTAACATTAGCAATACAATATATCCTTCATGATTTCATGGCATTATTCTTATATTGGAGTTGGACTGCATTTCTCATTTTGAGCTTCCTCTCTGATACATGTATTTGCAACAAATTAATTAATTTTCTTAAACTGCAAGATTTCTGACAAGATAAATGCTAGATGGATGCATGATAGATGCCAGTTAAATCAAGTATTTGGAATATGATCCCATCATGAAATCTCACTAAACCCAGTGCTTTACCTGACAGGCATATATAAGGAATGCATTTTGATTAAACAGATTTTGGGTCATAAACCCTTTATCATGTAATGTCAAAGTAAACTTGCTGCATATCAAAGTACACATGAAAACATGCTAGGAGTTTAAATTACTTCCTGATGGGACAAATTGTGTTTTGCTCAGAGATTGTTGATACTTTATCTTTAAAAATCAACAACAAAGTACAAGAATATGAAGAAGTCTGAAATTTGACATCTGCATATATTCATTTGCATTTATTGATATTGTTAGACCTTTTGCTTTGGCTTTCACAACATAACTTATGGTAATAAAGAACTGTTTTCAAATGGCATTTATAATAACAGTTAAAACAGTCATTCGAACAGACTGGGGCTGATCACTGTGCACTTACAAAATAACTTGGGGCTGATAATTTTTCATTTTCAAATATATTTGAGCTGATAAGTGTTTCCTTACAAATAAACTTGGGCTGATCATAGTCCCTCAATATACTGGGGCCAATCATGGACCCCTTACACATGTACCAATAGACTGGAGTAATTAATTGATCCCTCCAATCAACATTTTCATTTGGATTTGAATTTGAAGATTTTTAAATTAATTGATTGCCTGTAAATGAGATGTTGTGTTGTGCACTTAATATTACAACCTTCAAGGTCCATGGTCCAGTGTTGTTGTTTTTTCATTTGAATGTGGGGCCGCATTCCCAATGGGAAAAGGTACATTTTTTTCTTAAATGGGACCTACAAATTCTCTATTGAAGACCTCTAAAAAAAATAATTAGATTTCAACATTTATTTCATCTCGCATCCAGATCTGGGTCAAAGCTACACAATTTTTCCCAATCCAAAGGGTCCTGGCCACATTTCCAAAATGGTGAAAAAAAAACCTGAGGTCATATTTGTCATTAAAGGTCAAGATATATACCGGTAAATTACTTATTGCAAAACATTTTCCTCGGTGTGTCAAACTTGTGTCTGTAGGCATTTATCGGTATGGCAGCTTAGTGAATCTCCAAATTGAAATATGATGTTGTTTAGGCAACCATTCCATTCACAAGCCTTAATATTGGTCACTAGATACTAAACACGGGTTTATTCTGAGTAACAATTGTCTCTATAAGCCTATGGATTTTGATGCAATTTCATTCAACTGTGATGACATTAAAAATTGATAATTTTAAGACCTGATATTAGTTTCAAATTCAGACTTAGATAACACGTAAAAGGTTTAATATGCCTTATGCCTTGAATAAGACTCTGAATGATGCAAATGTGTGCCTCAATCAATATCAGTTTAAGTCTTTAATTGGAATTGAATTTAACACTTGAAAGTTATTGTTTGAGTTCTGAGTGCAGTAAAATTACTCCCTGTGTGCCTGTAAATCCAGTTGCATTAGTGAGTGTTTTCCTGGTTGCTGAAACTTGACATTTTCAGGGCAGTAATTACAGAGATTGTTTATTTGGAAATTGTGTTCCCCAGATCAATATGGAAAGAAGGAAAAGGTCGTTTGTCATGAATTTGCAACTTCTCTTGAGGAATTATTGACATATTCAATTTTCTTCCAAGACAATTGTCCATCCTGTTGTAGTTAGAACAGGAAATAAACAGTTTTGCTGGGAATTCATTTAATTAATTTCTTATGACATCATTTGAAAATGCATAGAATCCCAACTGTTGATGCACGATGTTTTTGTAACAAACCATAAATTTAATTACATGATGACAAAGCCTTAAAAACATGAACTTGTATATTATGAGTGGTAATCTTTTTTTATATGATGTGATAGACTTGTGAAATCACATATAATAAATTTGAAAAAGAACAGAAACAGGCTTAAGCAGTGCTTCTAAAACATTTTCCAATCCTGCTACAAAATACTCCAGTGCTGTTTCCACCCAAGCAACAGGCTCCCAATTGGATCAATTAAATCAGAACCTTAAAAAACAACAACAATGAGCTGAGATACACAAAGTATAGAGGGGGGATCAAAACAGGAGAGACCTCTAACCAAATATTTCAAAGATTGGCTTTTTTTCAATAAATCTTTTTCATTTCAATAAAGCATATATTATGCATAGATTTGTGAAAATATATTTTCTTTTAGTTACAAGTGGGCATCTTTTTCTGTAGTCCATCACAGTGGCTACATTGTTGCCTTTTATTGTTCTTACATTTTGTTAGTTAAACATACAATAAAAGTTAATGGCAAAATGCTTTTTCCACCAAAGCAAACAAGAAATGTGCCTCTCAGAAAAACAGGCAAATATCATAAGATTTTTTTTTCACCAACACAATATTGTTTCCAATGAAAAGGTCCTTGGCCCAATTCCAAAAATGGTGAAAACAAATGCAAGTGAAGTCTTTATATTGATGACTCTGTAGCAGTAACATTGATGCAAATTTCAGTGGTGTTACCAAGAATTGAACATGTTAATGGGTCTGTGACAGTATGGTTGATGCAACTTTCAGGGATTAAACCAAGATTTCAACATGTTAACATTACTGTGACAAACGTTAGATATTAATTTCAGGTGGCCCAACAATGTATTTAACAATTTGTATTCTTACAGTGAAGGTTAATAGAATTTCAGGTGACTTAACTAGGAAGTTATTTTTAAGCCCCCGGTAGGGTGGCATATAGCAATTGAATTGTCCGTCAGTCAGTATGTCAGTATGTGTGTATGTCAGTCTGTCTGTCCGTCCGAAAAAAACTTAAACATTGGCCATAACTTTTTCACTATTGAAGATAGCAACTTGATATTTGGCATGCATGTGTATCTCATGGAGCTGCACATTTTGGGTGGTGAAAGGTGAAGGTGAAGGTCATCCTTCAAGGTCAAATATATGGCGTCTGTCCGTCCGAAAACTTTAACATTGGCCATAACTTTTTCAATATTGAAGATAGCAACTTGATACTTGGCATGCATGTGTTTCTCATGAAGCTGCACATTTTGAGTGGTGGAAGTTAATGGTCAAGGTCATCCTTCAAGGTCAAAGGTCAAACAAATAATAATTAAAGCGGCGTTTTTGTGAAGCTGCTCATTTTTAGTGGTGGAAGTTCAAGGTCAAGGTCATCCTTCAAGGTCAAAGGTCTTCTTTTTTTTTAATTCAACGCGGCGTTCTCATGAAGCTGAACATTTTTAGTGGTTGAAGTTCAAAGTCAAGGTCATCCGTCAAGGTCATCCTTCAAGGTCAAAGGTAAAAAAAATAAATAATTCAAAGCGGCGTTATCATGAAGCTGCACATTTTGAGTGGTGGAAGTTCAAGGTCAAGGTCGTCCTTCAAGGTCAAAGGTAAAAAAAATAAATAAAAATTTATCAAAGCGGCGCAATAGGGGGCATTGTGTTTCTGACAAACACATCTCTTGTTTTTAATGACACTTACAGTAAAGGTCGATGTGAATATCAGATGTCTTCACAAAGAATTCAATATTCTAACAATACAAGTTAATGCAAATTCCATTTGATCAACACAGAATTTAACATATTGGTACAAATATCAGATAGCATTTAACTTAAAAGATGACATTGGCAATAATGGTCATGCAAATAACAGGTGGCATAACTGTGGATTCAACATTTTAGGTGGCTCAATCGAGAATTTAACAGCATCATAGAGAGAGAGAAGAGGGTGTCACTGAGGAACATGAAAACCTGGACCACCAAGATCAACTGTAAACTTACCACAAGCAAGTTGAGGGAGCTATACCAGGTACAATCAGTCAACCAGTTTAGAATAACCCGGCAAATATGTTAATTCTTTTGAGCACAATAATTTCTTTCGGGATTTAGTGTCAATGTGAGAAGATGTAAAAATAAAGGGTTACATTTTTTTGAATGATAACAGGTTAGGCCAAACGGCATATGCAGTTTTTTTGTCAAAAATAGGCAATTTAAGTTCACCCTTCGGAAAATTATTAAAAATCATTCAACTTACAGAATAAGTATTTCAAAACATTGTCATGGCATTTGTTTTCAATCAGCAAAAAGTTTATTTTAAAATAATAAAGCCTTTTATATACATATGCACATGTCAAAGCATAACTCATTCAATCAGTTCCAACTTTTTGCCGCATTTATCCCCCCCTGGAAGCATAATACAAAAGCTTTCTTGATAAAACTTTGTTAATTTATTCCTTTACCTCATGTTTACCTTATACACTTATCATTATGTTTTTATTGGGGCATGATGGAAAATTAAATACAAATTAATCGGAACTGCTGATTATCCGGAAATGATTGACAAACTGTATTGCCCAGTCATCGTCAGGACCCACAATTGCTTAACCCATTTATGCCTAGTGGACTCTCATCTCATCCTTCTAAATTGGATCAATTTATTTCCAAAATTAGGGATGTCTAGTATATTTATTTCTATATTTAGAATATTTCTTACAGAAATTCCTTTAAGCAAACAGCGCAGACCCAGATGAGACGCCACATCATGTGGCGTCTCATCTGGGCCTACGCTGTTTGCTAAGGCCTTGTTTCTAGATGCTAGACATAAATGGGTTAACTATGAAAGGTGCCTTGCTCTGGGAAAAGATTTGTTGATGGTCCACTTTTGGCCCCATTCACTATATAAAATATTCAATGTATAAAACCTTATCTCAACAGTCCTTTGATTAAGCAGTTTGGCCATCCAAGTGTAATTTGATATTGACTACATGAGGGGATGAAAATGTTAACATATGATAGGTTAGCTAACAGGATTTGAAATGCACCAGTTACAGAGTGATACCAAGCTTTTGCTTACTAATTGCAATTACTTCCTGAAAAATATTAACCATTTACCACTTAGATATGTATTTTGACGCATTTGTATCCCTTAGAAAGTTAAATTTTATTTAAAGACCTTTCTTACCAAATTCAAGTTTAAAAGGCTTCATTTCCAACACTAAGTTACTGATGAGCAGCAAACAGCATAAAACCTGAACAGACTGCAAGTTACTTGCAGGCTGTTCTGGTTTTATGCTGTTTGCACATAGCTATTTTTACTTTGCACCTGAGTGGGAAAGGGTTGACCAATGAAGTGGGTAAAATACAACATATAAGTGCTGATTTCCAAAACTTAAAGATGAAGATTTAATGAATAATAATTGGAAGCTTATGAATGATCCTGTTTTATGATCTGTTTCAATGCATGTGATGTACTAAACACACCGGGACAATGAACACATTGGTACAAGTTAGTCGAAAAAATCTGAATTCCCTGATGCCATTGGAAAATATTTTTTTATCAAATGTGTTTGTTTCAGAACGTGGACCAACAAAGGAGGGGAGAGATTGGATTGGATGAGTTTACAAAGCTCTACCACCATTTGGTTCACGTGCCCACTGTAAGTATTGGGAGCCCCGTGTCGGCAGATCATCAGTTGTGGCAAAATCTGTCATTGACCTACGTGTTGGGTTTTGCAATTTGCAAGATTTTATCAAATTCTCTAAAACGTTCACTTGTCTCCTCTTGCTATGAAGTTGGAGACGTTCTCAAAGCATAAATATTCCATTTGTCATCATGCTGGTGAAGTGTCTATTTCCACCACTAATCTTAATCTGCCATCACCATCAAAATAAGCATTTTGAAAACTGAATTAATCGTTTGGTGGTCTTGATCAGTACAGATGATTTCATTAAGGAAACTGATAATTTTGTATATTGATTCAAAGATTTTTACATTAATAAGGAATAACAACCTCCTAAATGAAAAAAAATAAAAAAACATGCTCAATTTTGAAGTACAGCAATTTGTCAATAATAAAATAAAGAAATAGTGCTGTGTGCATGCACAAGTATTGTCATTTAAGTTTTTAACCAGGATTTCCGAAGGAAAAAACTGGTTATTAGATTGGCCAATGCGGGCGGGCTGGCTGGCTGGCTGGCGGGCTGGCGGGCGGGCGGAACAAGCTTGTCCGGGCCATAACTATGTCGTTCATTGTCAGATTTTAAAATCATTTGGCACATTTGTTCACCATCATTGGACGGTGTGTCACGCGAAATAATTACGTCGATATCTCCAAGGTCAAGGTCACACTTTGAGTTCAAAGGTCAAAAATGGCCATAAATGAGCTTGTCCTGGCCATAACTATGTCATTCATTGTGAGATTTTAAAATCATTTGGCACATTTGTTCACCATCATGGGACGGTGTGTCGCACGAAAGAATCACGTCAATATCTCCAATGTCAAGGTCGCCACGACTAAAAATATATTTTTTTTTTAAACAAACTTACAAAGGGGGTTTATTTTGTTTGTTCATTTCAAAAGTTCAGTTTGAGTTTTCTCCCTTTATCAGATTTTTTTTTCACAATGAAAACCTTGTTTTGTGACAATTTTGTCCCTTGTTTTAATAAACATGAGGAAAAATGAAAATAATATTGAAATCACCTTGTTCTCTTATAAAGAGCATCAGTTTCATAGTTCCTCAATTGAACAATCAAAGAAAAATCAAGAAGTATGTTACAACAGTGCAACTGCTGCTCATTATTGAAGGTTAAATGAAAGCAACATTTCTCAACATTAATTGGAATATGGTTTTCACTGTTTCATATGTAAAATTTTACATAAACTTGCCCCTTAAAATTCTCTTTAAACAAATGTTGTACTTTTTGAACTGATGAGAAGTTGGTTTGAAAAACAGATTACATGAAAAATATTAACTTCTAGAACTTTGAATTTTAAACTTTTTTTGAAGACAAGTGATGAATGAAGGTACATAACAGTCATTGTTTACACAACTTAGGCCTTTGCAGCCATTATTATTTGCCAAACATTAATTTTTGTATATTTTGTCAGTAGGCTGATTGAACAATTAAGTTTGTTACAAATAATGTTTGATGTTTAAAAAAAAAGATGAATCCTTAGGCATGATAAACATCAATATCCAACGTAATAAATGCATGCAGGACCTGCATCAAGTTCTTTATCTAGATAAATCAGATTATGAAACAAATAAGAGTACAATATACCGTGTACTTACTTGGGACTAATCTGCTCATCATGAAATAAACTAGTAAATTGGCACACTATCACTCCCCACCGCAATTTATCGAAAACAAATATTACAAGAAATCGGAAAATTACCGTCACAGTGAAAAATAATTTTTTTAAATCTGAAATTTGGGAATTTACCTGTTGACAAAGTATTCATAGTTTTGAATAAACTTAAAAATTTCACGAAAATAAATGGTTTCAAAGTATTGCATATCATTTTTCATATACTAAACTGTCAAAATGTTTTCAAAATAAGACTAAAAACGCATTTTGAATCTAATTTGATTTATGTCAATGCTTGTGCTGATCAAGACTCCACTTTATTACAAATCCTTAACCCTTTGCATGCTGGGAAATTTGTCTTCTGCTAAAATGTCGTCTGCTGAATTTCTAAAATTAGCATTTTCTTTGATTTTTTTCCAAAGAATACTATCAGAATAGCAAACAGTTTGGATCCTGATGAGACGCCACATTCTGTGGCGTCTCATCTGGATCCAAACTGTTTGCAAATTCCTTCTAAATTCGGTTTCAGCACTGAAAGGGTTAAAATAACTTGCAAATGTTGCATATTTAGTAGGGCTGCACCGAATATCCGAAATATCCGATATTCGCGGATCCAAACGAGGATTCGCGGATCTAACCGTGATTGGTAAAATCGGTTTCGAATGCGGATCTTATTTGAGTTTAACCTTTCGTTTGCGTTAATTGTTTCTTTCGCCATAATACGTTTCTTTAAATTGTTTCTTTCTGTTTGAAATGCTTACTGGTATATAGTTTGTTACAATTATCGCTACTTTTTCGCCAAAAACATGGTACTACACAGTCTATTTTCGTTAGTGCAAAATGGCGCAGAAGAAAATTCACGATGCACATTAACAATTAAAATCCTCGGTGTGGAAGCATTTCTGGGTTTATCAGCATACTAATTCTGGCTTATAAGTGGTCGTTATGAAGTATTTTATTGATACTTATTGCAGATTGCGTGTGATGCGTTTATTGCTTGTTAAAATACAGCGTTATTCATATTATATCTGACTGACATAGAGTGTTTAATATGAGACATTATTCTTAATGTTTGCCGTTAAAATGCTTACACTATTTCGTGTATGTGCGATTTTGAGAAATTTGAGGAATCTGGACCCAGGTATAATTTTTTTTTCGAACAACGTAAGTCAATTTTGTCATCTACTTAGTATTTGTTTTTGTTTATGATGTCGTTATTTCTGCTTCCACTACTGCTATTGCGGCTGCAGCTGCATCTACCAATGCTGCTAAAGTAGTATAAATATTAGTAGCTGTAAAGTTTATAATAATAATAAAAGTTAATTACTTTTCTCATAAGACATATATATATGTTCTGGTGTTTCAAAACATAATTTTGGTTATAACAATATAAATTATAATTTATTTTGCGGATTTTTACTTTCAAATTAGGATTCGAACCGATATTCGATATCCGAGCCTTTGGATTTGAATTCGGATCCGATTGAAATTTTGGATTCGGTGCAGCACGAATATTTAGGCACTGCACCAGTATAGAGGCTGTTGGGTGACAGGGCAATGGACCTTTGAATAGTAAACAGCTGAACTTTGTTATCTGACACTTGTTTATGTCAAATTTACAGTTTAGTCAAGGAAGAGCAGAATTCTCTTTTGTCATTCTTCTAATTTTTTATAAAATTGTTCTGAATTTCAAAATTCTTAAACATGAATCTGTGCATAAATTGATGTATTTTTCATCCCCAACCTGAAATTGTGGTTATGCAATTGAATTTAGCACCCCTGCAAATATTGCACTTGAATTTCAAATGAAATGTTTTGATATGCTTTTGTGCAGATGTTTCTGTATTTTGCATGATGTGGGATCCTGTAATTAAACCACAATATGGTGCTGACATTTTGCAGAGGGGTGTTCTGCCATTTAATGTATTTCTTTTTCTTGATGCATGTATTTTGTATTTATGTTTTTTTGTTTTTGTAGCTCACCTGAGCACAACGTGCTCATGGTGAGCTTTTGTGATCGCCTTTTGTCTGTACTCCGTTGTCCGTTGTGCGTTGTCCATTGTGCGACGTCAACATTTGCCTTGTTCACTCTCTAGAGGCCACATTTATTGTCCAATCTTCATGAAATTTGGTCAGAAGATTGGTTTCAATGATATCTTGGATGAATTTTAAAATGGCTACCTTTGCTTGAAAAACATGGCTGCCAAGGGGCGGGGCATTTTTCCTGATATGGCTATAGTTAAATCTTGTTAACACTCTAGAGGCCACATTTATTGTTTGATCTTCATGAAACTTAGTCAGAAGATTCATCCCAATAATATGGATGATTTCAAAAATTATGCCAGTTGGTTGAAAAACATGGCCACCAGGGGGCGGGGCATTTTTCCTTATATGGCTTTAGTAAAACCTTGTTAACACTCTAGAGGCCACATTTATTTTCTGATCTTCATGAAACTTGCTCAGAAGATTTGTGCCACTGATATCTTTGATGAGTTCAAAAATGGTAACCTTTGCTTGAAAAACATGGCTGCCAAGGGGCGGGGCACTTTTCCTTATATGGCTTTAGTAAAATCTTGTTAACACTCTAGGGGCCACATTTATTGTCCAATCTTAATCAAATTTGGTCAGAAGATTCATCCCAATAATATCTTGGATGAGTTCGAAAATGATGCCGGTTGGTTGAAAAACATATAGCCGCCAGAGGGCGGGGCATTTTTCCTTATATGGCTATAGTAAAACCTTGTTAACACTCTAGAGGCCACATTTATTGTCCAATCTTGATGAAATTTGGTCAGAAGATTTGTCTTGATGATATCTTGGATGAGTTCAAAAATGGTTACGTTTGCTTGAAAAACATGGCTGCCAAGGGGCGGGGCATTTTTCCTTATATGGCTATATAAGGCTATAGTAAAATCTTGTTAACACTCTAGAGGCCACATTTATAGTCCGATCTTCATGAAACTCGGTCAGAAGATTCATCCTAATGATTTCTTGGACGAGTTTAAAAATGATGCCGGTTGGTTGAAAAACATGGCCACCACAGGGGCGGGGCTATTTTCCTTATATGGCTATAGTAAACCTTGTTAACACACTAGAGGTCACATTTACTTTCCGATCATCATGAAACTTGGTCAGAAGATTTGTCCCAATGATATCTTGGATGAGTTTGAAAATGGTTTTGGTTGCTTTAAAAACATGGCCACCAGGGGCGGGGCATTTTTCCTTATATGGCTATATATGGCTATAGTAAAACCTTGTTAACACTCTAGAGGCCACATTTATTGTCCAATCTTCATGAAATTTGATCAGAAGATTGGTCTCAATGATATCTTGGATGAGTTCGAAAAAAATTATGTTTGCTTAAAAAAAATGGCTTCCAAGGGGCGGGGCATTTTTCCTTATATGGCTTTAGTAAAATCTTGTTAACACTCCTGAGGCCACATTAACTGTTCGATCTTCATGAAACTTGGTCAGAAGATTCATCCCGATAATATATTGGATGAGTTAAAAAATGATGCTGGTTGGTTGAAAAACATGGCTGCCAGGGGGTGGGGCATTTTTCCTTATATGGCTATAGTAAAACCTTGTTAACACTTTAGAGGCCACATTTATTTTCCGATCTTTGTGAAATAGGTCAGAAGATTTGTCCCAATAATATCTTGTTATCTCAGGTGAGCGACTTTGGGCTTTTCAGGCCCTCTTGTTTTTAATTAAGACAAACAATTATCAGATTAAATTCTAGATTAATTTAGTGTTATTGTGTTGGGATAAATTGAATGGATGTTGAGTCAAGATAAATGGAGGATTATTTTGCTTAAGAAAAAAAAAGGTTTTCTTAGATATTCTTTATCAACTTAATTTTAGCCTCACTTTGGGAAAACTATGCTTAAAGTATTTTAAGTATTAAAGTATTTATGCAATTTGCACAGCCTAATCAGGGACAAGATTTTCAGCCTTAACTGGATTTTCATTTCATAGAGACCTCCTATAAAAAGAAAAAATCCAGCCTGTGACTACACTTTACACACATGCATTAAGCCCAGTTTTCCCAGAAATCGGTTCATTTAGTTAAATCTTAATACTATAATACTCTTTCTTGCTGGGCTCAGGACTATAGAGACTTATCAAGAACTCTCCAGATACTCTGGTTTGGGAACATTATGTCTATTTCTTGTTTGTTTTCATGATACTTCAGTCGGTAAAGTATATCATATGTATTTAGATTGCTTATTGCACCCATACTGTAACCATCCTTGTGCTGATAACAGGTATCATCTTCCCTCTGGCCCTTGAATTAGCTCTTTATCCTACATATGAAATATTGACAGGAATGGAAATTAGTGAGCAGGTCAGGGTTAAATAATGAACCCAGGAAAGTCAATATCAAAAGTTGGAAGTCAGGCTGGGCAACTATATTTAAAGCCACATAATTATTCAAAATGAATTAACATTTCATAAAATATTTCTTAAAATATTTCGTAAAATAAAGTTAACCCTTTCAGTGCGGGAACCGAATTTTGACGGCCTTTGCAAACAGTTTGGATTCAGATGAGACGACACAGAACGTGGCGTCTCATCAGGATCCAAACTGTTTGCAATTCTGATAATATTCTTTGAAAAAAATCGAAGAAAATTATAATTTTAGAAATTCAGCAGACGACATTTTAGCAGACGACAAATTTCCCAGCATGCAAAGGGTTAACCCATATTTTCTGTGACTATATCCAAACCTTAAGGAGCGAATGTGAGATCATGAGCTTCCAAAGCTGCCCGAGAGATCATGAGCTTCCAAAGCTGCCCGAAGCCAATGTGAGATCATGAGCTTCCAAAGCTGCCCGAGAGATCATGAGCTTCCAAAGCTGCCCGAAGCCAATGTGAGATCATGAGCTTCCAAAGCTGCCCGAGAGATCATGAGCTTCCAAAGCTGCCCGAAGCCAATGTGAGATCATGAGCTTCCAAAGCTGCCCGAAGCCAATATCCTGTTTGCTTGTAAATGACTGGATATGGTCGCTGGAAATTCACATGAAATATATTGTGACACAAAAAATAAAAAAGAGCATTTTGTATCTTGTTAATTTCTATGTTACCATACCACATCTAGCATTGAAATTTTGGTTATTGCTATAAGGAACACTGGTATTTTATTTTACAAAATATTTACGAAATGTTCGTGGTTTCTGAGTTGTGGCCTTAATGAAAAGCCTGAATCAGTTTCCTGTTATTTCTCAGTGAATTTCTCCACCCTTCTAGGAATGGCTGCGTTTATTACTTGTAGTGTAGTACATGATCTATAAATATATTCTGTACGTAAAGGCAATTTATATTGTGACAAGAACATCAGAAAGAAAATGTTTAATAAAGAACATTACATGTCACATTGGAAACACAAATACTAATCTATGTACTGAAGAAAACAATCATTGTTAATAAACATTTCTCGATGCCAATTATATAGTCAGTCCAATGTGAGTGTTGTATTTCTCAAGGGATTTTTTTATTAGAGTGTTTGTGGAATGAAATAAACAGCAGCAAAGGCACTTATGAAAGAGCATAATTCAATGAAAGTGGGTCATGTCAGTAATGTTGTAATGTTATTTGATTGGCTTTGTTAAAAGTAAATATGAGATTCTCATGGCATGTACATGTTTCTGGGCCCTCCTTCTCATTTGCCAGTTCATTAAAGTACTAAAGAAGGTTGCCAATCTGCACGACCATCCACAAGAAGTTTGTTTCTATCCCTGATAGGCCTTTTCATTAACAGAAAATGGGCAAACAGGCCAGCTATTTCAGTTAGTAGAGCACTCGACTACAAATCCGAATATTTTGCTTCCCTGCCCAGCTCTGTCCCCTTTTTGTATTTTTGTTTTTTTGTTTTAAGTAAATGTCCTGTGTGTTAACCCAGTTTAGACGGAAAGTGTCATCCCTGATAAGCCTTTTCAGACTGCTCAGTCTTATCTGGAACAACACTTTACACACATGCATAAGACCTTTTTTCTTAGCGAAAAATTTATATTATTTATACATCAAATTGATTATTTTATTATTATTATTTTGTCCCCTTCAAAGAAGAGGGGGTATATTGTTTTGCTGGATGTAAATGGTCTGTCTTTCGGTTCAGACCAGTTCGCTTCCAATCAATAACTTTTCAATGTATTGACCGATTGGCTTCATATGTGCATTGTCTTTGGACAGAAGATAACCCCTATCGAAATTGGAGTCGCTAGGTCAAAGGTCAAGGTCACTGTCACTATAAGTGTGGAAATAATTTCTGATCAATAACTCGCCAACAAATGGACTGTTTGGATTGATACTTTTCATGTGCATTAACCTTGGACAGTAGATGACCCCTTTTGAAATTGGGGTCACTAGGTCAAAAATAATGGTCACTGTCACCATTATTGGGAAAATCGTTTCCGAGCAATAAATCGTCAATTAATTGTTCAATTTGCTTGATACTTCACATGTGCATTTGCCTTGGGCAGTAGATGACGCCTATTGAAATTGGGGTCACTAGTTAAAAGCCCTGTATGGAGGGGGCATATGTCACTGACCGTGGAACTCTTGTTAACTAAAGTTTAATTCAGGGTACTTGTGTTTTTTTTGTGATGATAGGTGCTGGGGTTCTAAATGTGGGCATTCTAAAGACACTAATATCAGGGTTTTTAAAATAGGAAATTGACTAGAGAGAGTCGATACAAATGACACATTCTAAGCTGGACTTAGACCCAAAAAGCCTATTCATCAAGCTTTTGGCTCAATAGAACATAATAAATAAGTGTTCACACTTTTCTGGTGATTAAAAATGCTTTACGTTTGAACTTAATACCTTGTGGATATTTTGGATTGTGTTTTCCTCTTATGACATAAGCCATGTACTCAAATACCCTCAGTAGCTATGACCATCACAGGTGAAGGGCTGCAAAAGCATGTTTGGTATGTACCTGTACATAAATTGTATCATTTCCTATCAAAAACATACCCTGCTTGATGATCATAAAATATCTTTAAGGAGAATGTAGACATTTAATATGGAATAATATTTACATTACATAATTTTGTTCTATAAAGTTGTTATTACTTTCACGCATCTGTCTAGTTTATATTTTGCTTGTTGCATTCCATTTATGTCTTCAATCTTTGGTCCATTTTTAGCTCGACTATTATATATGAAATATATATAGTGGAGCTATCCTACTCACCCTGGCGTCTGAGTTAGCGTCTGCGTTAGCGTTAGTGTGCAAATAATAAAGTTTTCGTACTACCCCAAATATTTATACCCCCACAAACGAAGTTTAGGGGGTTATATAGGAGTGAGCTTGTCTGTCGGTCGGTCTGTCGGTCTGTCTGTTGGTCCGTATTAAGTGTCTGCTCTCTAATTTAAGAAGTTTTTATCTGATCTTCACCAAACTTGGTCAGAAGTTGTATCTAGATAATATCTAGGCCAAGTTCGAACATGGGCCTTGCCGAGTAAAAAACTAGGTCACGTGGTCACTTAGTGCGTTTTAAACATTCAGCATGTTGTCCGCTCTCTAATTCAAGTAGTTTTCATCAGAGCTTCACCAAACTTGGTCAGAAGTTGTATCTAGATGATGTATAGGCCAAGTTCAAACATGGGTCATGGCAGGTCAAAAACTAGGTCACGGGGTCACTTAGTGCGTTTTTAACATTGAGCATGGTGTCCGCTCTCTAATTCAAGTAATTTTCATCCGATCTTCACCAAACATGGTCAGAAGTTGCATCTAGATGATATCTAGGCCAAGTTCGAACATAGGCCTTGCCATGTCAAAAACTAGGTCACGGGGTCACTTAGTGTGTTTTAAACATTAAGCATGGTGTCCGCTCTCTAATTCAAGTAGTTTTCATCAGAGCTTCACCAAAATTGGTCAAAAGTTGTAACTAGATGATGTCTAGGCCAAGTTCGAACATGGGTCATGGCAGGTCAAAAACTAGGTCACGGGGTCACTTAGTGCGTTTTAAACATTGAGCATGGTGTCCGCTCTCTTATTAGTCCCCTACCGGTTGCACCGGAGGGGACTTATGGTTTTGTAACTTTTAAAGTTCTGAATATTTTTTCATGAAACTTGAAACATGGATAGATGGCAATATGGACATTATGCATGCCATTTTATTTTGTTCCTAAATAATTTTTAGCTCATCTATTTTTTTGAAAAAAAAATATGAGCTATTGTCATCACCTTGGCGTAGGCGTCTGCGTCTGCGTGGGCGTCGGCGTTGGCGTCCAGTTAAGTTTTGCGTTAAGGTCCACTTTTCTCAGAAAGTATCAATGCTATTGCATTCAAACTTGGTACACTTACTTACTATCATGAGAGGACTGGGCAGGCAAAGTTAGATAACTCTGGCGTGCATTTTGACAGAATTATGTGCCCTTTTTATACTTAGAAAATTGAAAATTTTGGTTAAGTTTTGCGTTTAGGTCCACTTTTCTCAGAAAGTATCAATGCTATTGCATTCAAACTTGGTACACTTACTAACTATCATGAGGGGACTGGGCAGGCAAAGTTAGATAACTCTGGCTTGCATTTTGACAGAATTATGTGCCCTTTTTATACTTAGAAAATTGAAAATTTTGGTTAAGTTTTGTGTTTAGGTCCATTTTATTCCGTAAGTATCAAAGCTATTGCTTTGATACTTGCAACACTTACTAACTATCATAAGGGGACTGTGCAGGCAAAGTAATGTAACTCTGACTGGCATTTTTGACAGAATTATGTGCCTTTTTTATACTTAGAAAATTGAAAATTTGTTTAAGTTTTGTGTTTAGGTCCACTTTATTCCTACAGTATCAAAGCTATTGCTTACATACTTGCAACACTTATTAACACGTTATAACGCTGTTTCGCGGCTTGGACCCCATTGACCGCGCTATATTGGAGTTACAGTGTATTGTAGAGGCCAAGAACTTGTTTGTTGTCAGTTTCATTGTATTGCTATGTTGTGCACTATAAACACATTGCTCTTATTGGCTAGACATAGAATTGTAATTATGCTGCCAGTATTGCCAACTGGAAAGTGGGGGATGTTTTTGTCTAGTCACTTAATGCTATTGTTATTGTAATTTGTAACAAATACATTTTATGTTTGTATGAGTTCATTGCTCCAGATAGGCCCTAAAAAGGGCAAGGTGCTCTTTAGTAGAACGACCTTTTAAGAAAACAAGGTCATATTATCCCTGTGGCAATTATTACTATAACACATGTTTCATATTTGATACTGCATGTATTTTTATTTAAAACATGGTTTCTATAATTAATAAAAACTAGTTTTAACTTCGTAAATCTGTTTTATTTATGGAACTACTAATACAATTTACTGTACAATAATGTGATCAGATCATAAAAGGTCATGGTGAAGGTCTAATGGGCAGGGTGAAACCTATGGGCAGCCGGGTGTTTCCCCCTTTAAGTGAGGTTTAGCTGGGGCACTGTGTGTATGTACGTGTATTACATGTACACATGTTCCTAAACAAATAATGAAACAAAAAAAAAGCAGAAATAATTATCCCCACGCTTTTTGAAAAGCGTGAGGATATTGTGGTTATCTCCGCCGACCATCTGTCTGTCCGTGCTGGCCACTATCTGCTCCTACACTATAAGCACTAGAACCTTGAAACTTACACACATGGTAGCTAATAATGAGCATATGTGCGACCCTGCACTATTTGGAATGTTGATCTGACCCCTGGGTCAAAAGTTATGGGGGTTGCGGTGGGGCTGGGTCAGAGATTTTCACTCCTTTTTGATGTTATTTTACATTAACTTCTTCATTTCTGCAACGATTTACTTCAAATTGATACTGAACCTCTCTATGACAATACGGTCAATCTCAACTATGCATGGCCCCATTACCAACCCTGGGGCGCCCAGCCCACATAGACCACACCTAAAATTGCCTTTTACTAAAATTTCTTCATTTCTACACCGATTCACTTCAAATTGATACTGAAATTCTCTTATGACAATACGGTCAATCTCAACTATGCATGACAATACGGTCAATCTCAACTATGCATGGCCCCATTACCAACCCATAGGCGCCCCACCCACATAGGCCAAACCCACCCAAAATTGCCTTTTACTATAACTTCTTCAGTTCTACACCGATTCACTTCTAATTGATACTGAACTTCTCTTATGACAATACGGTCAATCTCAACTATGCATGGCCCAATTACCAACCCTGGGGCGCCCCGCCCAAATAGGCCACATCCACACAAAATTGCCTTTTACTATAATTTCTTCATTTCTACACCGATTCACTTCTAATTGATACTGAACTATTCTTATGACAATACGGTCAATCTCAACTATGCATTGCCCCATTACTAACCCTGGGGCGCCCTGCCCACATAGGCCACACCCACCCAAAATTGCCTTTTAATATAACTTCTTCAGTTCTACACTGATTCACTTCTAACTGATACTGAACTTTTCTTATGACAATACGATCAATCTCAACTATGCATGGCCCCATTACCAACCCTGGGGCGCCCCTGGGTCAAACATGCGGCGTGGGGATACGCGTTGGTACACTTACTTACTATCATGAGAGGACTGGGCAGGCAAAGTTAGATAACTCTGGCATGCATTTTGACAGAATTATGTGCCCTTTTTATACCTAGAAAATTGAAAATTTGGTTAAGTTTTGTGTTTAGGTTCATTTTATTTCTTAAGTATCAAAGCTATTGCTTTCATACTTGCAACACTTACTAACTATCATAAGGGGACTGTGCAGGCAAAGTTATGTAACTCTGACTGGCATTTTGACAGAATTATGTGCCCTTTTTATACTTAGACAATTGAAAATTTTGTTAAGTTTTGTGTTTAGGTCTACTTTATTCCTAAAGTATCAAAGCTATTGCTTTCATACTTGCAATACTTACTAACTATCTTACGGGGACTGTGCAGGCAAAGTTGCATAACTCTGGTTGTCATTTTGACGGAATTATGACCCTTTTTTTACTTAGTTACTTTGAATATATGGTTAAATTTTGTGTTTAGATCAATTTTACTTCTAAAGTATCAAGGCTATTGCTTTCAAACTTCAAATACTTTCATGCTATCATGAGGGTACTGTACCTGGCAAGTAAAATTTTACCTTGACATTTGAATGACCTTGATTATCAAGGTCAAATTATTAAATTTTGCTAAAATTGCCATAACTTCTTTATTTATGATTAGATTTGATCGATACTTTGACATAACAACTCTTACCTAACATTCCACAATAGACACCACCCAAACCATCCCCCACGCCCCCCCTACCCCAGAATCCCCCAACCCCAAATTTATTTTTATTTGTTCATTTTTATTTAAAGATCATTTAATAAATGACTACACCCTTACACTATACCTCCCACCGCCCCCCCCCCCCCCCCCCCCATTTTTTTTAAACATGGTTAAAAAACAAAAATATTTTTGTTTAATTTTATTTTTGAAATACCGTCCAACCATCCCACCCCAGAATACCCCCCCCCTCAATTTTTTTGTTTGCATTTTTTTCTTATTTTTGGATAAATGATCACACACCCACTCTATACACCCCTCTCCACCCCACCCCTCCCTCCTTTGTGATTGAAATATTGAGATAGGTCCCTTCACCTTTAAAAGATAAATAGATGAGCGGTCTGCACCCGCAAGGCTGTGCTCTTGTTAACTAACGCATGAATCTCGCTTAAACTTCCACAATTGAATAACCTTAATATGTGGATGATCTTCAAGAAAGAACTTTGGCTCTAATGAGTTTTGGCAGAATTATTGCCCTTTGTTTGTTTTTATTCTGATCACCTTTTATCTGGCCTGCAATACTGGTAAGCAGTATGCAGTGTGCTTTTCCAACAATAGGTGTCACATTTATTCTCAATTTTGATGAAACTTTGTCAGAATGTTTATCTTTGGAATATCTAATCCAAGTTAGAATCTCTGTCATGTGTGTTTAAAACCCAGGTCCAATCTTGCCACTCTAGAAAAATCAAAATTCATGACTCGGTCTTGATGAAACTTTGTTAGAATTTTATCTTTACATTTTCTAGACAGAGTTTAAATCTCGGTCACTTGCATCATAGAACTAGGTCATCAGGTCAGATCATTAAAAAAAGCAACCAATTGGAATTCACATTAATGATACAATCTTGACTAAACAAGTTCAGAATCTTTATATTGACATTATCTAGGCTGTGATTGATATTTGGATCCTGTCAGATTCTCTTGATGATTAATGTTTGGATCTTCTCCTATGATTCCCTTGCATGTGATTGATGTTTGTCTGTCATGTGATTCCCTTTCAGAGGTTGAGTGTTTGGATCGTATATTGTGATTCCCTTTGAGAGGTTTGGTGTTTGGATCCTATCATGTGACTCCTTTGCAGGTGATTGATGTTTGGATCTTATCATGTGATTTCCTTTCAAAGGTTTGATGTTTGGATCCTATTATGTGATTCCCTTTCAGAGGTTTGATTTTTGAATCCTATCATGTGATTTCCTTGCAGGGGTTTGATGTTTTGAGCCTGTCATGTGACTCCTTTGAAGTAGATTGATGTTTGGATCCTGCCATGTGATTCCTTTTAGGGGTTTGATGTTTTGATCCTCTCCTGTGATTTCCTTTCAGAAGTTTGATGTTTGGATCCAGCCATGTGACTCTTTTGCTGGTGATTGATGTTTTGATCCAGCCATGTGACTCGTTTGCTGATGATTGATGTTTGTTTGGATCCAGCCATGTGACTCTTTTGCTGGTGATTGATGGTTGGATCCAGCCAATCAATTGCATTAAAACTGTTTGATGTTTGGATCCAGCCATGTGATTCCCTTGAATGGGTTTGATGTTTGGATCATATCATGTGATTCCCTTGCAGGTAATTGATGAATATTTCAACAGTTTCATGAAGAAGCTTCACACCGACCGAGTGGCAACTGTCGAGAAAATGCATGTCTTCATACAGCAGGAGCAAAAGGTATGGCCATGTTTGGGATTGAATGTGAAATTTAAATTTAAGCAACTTTTATGAAGATTATTGGAGTCATCTGTCTGTTGTTCTGCTGGAGCAGAAAAAAGTTTGGCAGTGATTATACTACAAATGACAGATTCAGCAGTTCTTTTGAGCTAATTATGAAAGCCTTAACCATAGGTGAACCTATGTCCAGGTAAGCTTTTGTCCTAGGTCCAGAAATGCAATTGATGTGCAAGCTTTCCTCTATGTCACAATAAAACAAGGTAGCTTTTGTCAGGGTTGTAAAACTTACTAGTTAGCTTTTGTCCTACATTTTGCTGTGGAGATAGTTATTAGCCAAGATTCATAGAGGCAAAATGTAAAATAATAATTGTGGTTTGAAAAAATGTTTTTTTTATATATATTATGTTTTAATATATGATCCATCTTGTATAATCAAATGTGATCACTTTGTTGGCATGTACATCAAACAATATTGAATTGTTTATTTTATGCTTTCGGGTGGTTTATAGAAAAATATCAGTGAATTAAAACTGATAATTTCCCTGTTTCAAACAGGGAAAATTATCAGTGAAAATTATCGATAATTTTCATTGTTTACTGTGAAATGACGTCATTTTATTGACGAAATGACGTCATTATCCAAGCGAAATTCTTTGGTTAAACTCTTTAACAATGTATATAAACTGGGAAAAAAAAGCATAAAATAAAAAGAAAATTTGTTGGATTTTGTGCAATATCGATTTGAATTCACTTGTGTTCATAGATAATGCATATTTTCACTTGTGGGAAAATATTATTTTCTATGATCACTTGTGAATTAAAATCGATAATCCACCAAATCCAACAAATATCCATTATGTAATTGCAGGAAAACCTGTCACAGATGGAGGTGAAGCAGCAGATGGAGGTGTTTCTTGATGACAGAGGTCGAGAGATTGCCAACCAGTTTTTCTTCAATGAACAAGAGGTACTTATGAAATGCAACCCTCTTGGTAAAAAAGTTCTAACCACAGCCTTATTGCATTCAAACTTGGTACACTTACTAACTATCATGAGGGGACTCGGCAGGCAAAGTTAGATAATTCTGCCTTGCAATTTGACAGAATTATGTGCCCTTTTTATACTTAGAAAATTGAAAATTTTGGTTAAGTTTTGTGTTTAGGTCCATTTTATTCCTTAAGTATCAAAGCTATTGCTTTCATACTTGCAAAACTTACTATCATTAGGGGACTGTGCAGGCAAAGTTATGTAACTCTGACTGGCATTTTGACAGAATTATGTGCCCTTTTTATACTTAGAAAATTGAAAATTTGGTTAAGTTTTGTGTTTAGGTCCACTTTTTTCCTAAAGCATCAAAGCCATTGCTTTCATACTTGCAACAATTACTATTGTTAGGGGACTGTGCAGGCAAAGTTATGTAACTCTGACTGGCATTTTGACAGAATTATGTGCCCTTTTTATACTTAGAAAATTGATTGAAAATTTGGTTAAGTTTTGTGTTTAGGTCCACTTTTTTCCTAAAGTATCAAAGCCATTGCTTTCATACTTGCAACACTTACTTACTATCATAAGGGGACTGTGCAGGCAAAGTTATGTAACTCTGACTGGCATTTTGACGGAATTATGGGCCCTTTATACTTGAAAATTTGGTTAAGTTTTGTGTTTTGGTCCACTTTACCCCTAAAAGATCATAGATATTGCTTTCATACGTGGAACACTCCCAAACTATCATAAAGGGACAGTAAAGGACAAGTTGCATAACTCTGGTTGTCATTTTTACCAAATTATGGCCCTTTTTTGACTTAGTAACTTTGAATATATGGCTTCATTTTGTGTTAAGATTCACTTTACTTCTAAAGTATCAAGGCTATTGCTTTTAAACTTTAAATACTTTCATGCTATCATGAGGGTACTGTACCTGGCAAGTTGAATTTTACTTTGACCATTGAATGACCTTGACTCTCAAGGTCAAATTTAGCTAAAATTGCCATAACTTCTTTATTGATAATTAGATTCGATTGATACTTTGACAAAACAACTCTTTCCTGACATACCACAATTGACTCCGTCCAAACCCCCAGTCAGTCTGTCTGTCAGTCCGAAAAAAAACTTTAACATTGGCCATAACTTTTTCACTTTTTAAGATAGCAACTTGATATTTGGCATGCATGTGTATCTCATGGAGCTGCACATTTTGAGTGGTGAAAGGTCAAGGTCATCCTTCAAGGTCAAATGTCAAATTTATGGTGTCTGTCCGTCCTTTTTCAATAATGAAGATAGCAACTTGATATTTGGCATGCATGTGTATAACATGGAGCTGAACATTTTGAGTGGTGAAAGGTGAAGGTCATCCTTCAAGGTCAAATGTCAAATATATGGCGTCTGTCTGTCCGAAAACTTTAACATTGGCCATAACTTTTTTAATATTGAAGATAGCAACTTGATATTTGGCATGCATGTGTATCTCATGAAGCTGCACATTTTGAGTGGTAGAAGTTCAAGGTCAAGGTCATCCTTCAAGGTCATCCTTCAAGGTCAAAATAAATAAATAATTCAAAGTGGCTTTCTCATGAAGCTGCACATTTTTAGTGGTGGAAGTTCAAGGTCATCCTTCAAGGTCAAGGTCATCCTTCAAGGTCAAAGGTAAAAAAACAAATAAAAAATTTCAAAGCGGCATTATCATGAAGCTGCACATTTTGAGTGGTGGAAGTGAAAGGTCAAGGTCATTCTTCAAGGTCAAGGTCATCCTTCAAGGTCAAAGGTCACACAAAAATCAAAGCGGCGTTATCATGAAGCTGCACATTTTGAGTGGTGTAAGTTCAAGGTCATCCTTCAAGGTCAAGGTCATCCTTCAAGGTCAAAGGTCAAACAGAAAAAAAAAATCAAAGCGCGTTATCATGAAGCTGCACATTTTTTAGTGGTGGAAGGTCAAGGTCATCCTTCAAGGTCAAAAAAAAAAAATCAAAGCGGTATCTCATGAAGCTGCACATTTTGAGTGGTGGAAGATCAAGGTCAAGGTCATCCTTCAAGTTCAAGGTCATCCTTTAAGGTCAAAGGTCCAAAAAAAAATAATTCAAAGCGGCGTTCTCATGAAGCTGCACATTTTGAGTGGTGGAAGTTCAAGGTAAAGGTCATTCTTCAAGGTCAAGGTCATCCTTGAAGGTTTAAGGTAAAAAAAAATAATTTCAAAGCGGTGTTATCATGAAGCTGCACATTTTGAGTGGGGGAAGTTCAAGGTCATCCTTCAAGGTCAAGGTTATCCTTCAATGTCAAAGGTCAAAAAAATAATATTTCAAAGCGGCCTTCTCATAAAGCTGCACATTTTGAGTGGTTGAAGTTCAAGGTCAAGGTCATCCTTCAAGGTCAAAGGTAAAAAATAATAATTTCAAAGCGGCGCAATTGGGGGGATTGTGTTTCTGACAAACGCTTCTCTTGTTTTTTTCAAACATGGTCAAAAAACACAAATATTTATT
The DNA here is from genome assembly GCF_020536995.1 of Dreissena polymorpha. Classification (NCBI taxonomy): domain Eukaryota; kingdom Metazoa; phylum Mollusca; class Bivalvia; order Myida; family Dreissenidae; genus Dreissena; species Dreissena polymorpha. The sequence continues at coordinate 48,307,077 of NC_068363.1, read as the reverse complement.
TTTATTATTTTATTTTTGAAATGCTGTCCAACCATCCCACCCAAAAATTCCCCCCCCCCCCCCCCCCCCCCCCCTCCCTAAATTTTTTTTTTTTTTTTTTGCATTTTTTTTTGCATTTTTGGAAGATATTGTAATAAATGACCACACCCCCACACTATACACCCCTCTCCACCCCTCCATCCTTTGTGATTTAAATTGAGATAGGTCCCTACACCTTTAAAAAGAAAAAAAGATGAGCGGTCTGCACCCCCAAGGCGGTGGTGCTCTTGTTTTTCTTGTGGCATTATGGAAAAAAAATTATTGTGGCATTATGGAAAATTAAAAATAAATTTATCGGAACTGCTGATTATCCGGAACTAGTTGACAAACTGTTTATGTTCATTGTTGATTGAAATTTTTGGTTTCTTACTATAATTTTTTTTTCTTTAATCTCCTTTATAAAATGAACTTGCAAAACAGGTGTGATTTTTAAGATTTGTGTTAATTTCTTATCTTTTTTTTATTTGTTATTTTTGCGAAGTCTCAAGAGCTTCCGGGAGCCTTTGGCCCCCTGGGCCCCCTACCAGGGCAAAGGCCTGGACCCACCAGAGGTCCTGGCGGCCCCCAGGCCCCCAGCTAAATTTTTCAGGTTTTTCAGTTTTGCCAACTTTTAACCCTGCTTCAAGGATTTAGCATGGTGTCCGCTCTCTAATTGAAGTAGTTTTCATCTGATCTTTACCAAACTTGGTCAGAAATTGTATCAAGACAATATCTAGGTCAAGTACGAATATGGGTCATGCGGGGTCAAAAATTAGGTCACGGGGTTACTTAGTGCATTTCAAGAATTTAGCATGGTGTCCACTCTCTAATTGAAGTAGTTTTCATTTGATCTTTACCAAACTTGGTCAGAAGTTGTATCAAGACAATATCTAGGTCAAGTTCGAATATAGGTCATGCCGGGTCAAAAACTAGGTCACGGGGTCACTTAGTGCATTTCAGGGATTTAGCATGATGTCCGCTCTCTAGTTTTCCGAATTTTTTAGATGAAATATGTATTCATCATGAATGTTGTATGACTATTAACTTTGAATTAACTTCTAAACAAAAAACTAAGAAATGTGAGTTTATTTTGAAGATTTGTCATAGAATTAAAATTTTGACATTGATTATATATAAACACAGATGGATATAAATCATTTGGTAACATGCTTTTTATTAAATTATTTTTTTATGCCCATGAAGAAGGGCTTATAGTGATCGCACTGTCTGTTTGTTCGTCTGTCTGTCCATCACACTTTGCTTTTAGGTCTCGAAAAATGCTCATAACTTCTTTATGGCTTCAGATGTAACCTTCATATTTGGTATGCATGTGTATATGGAAAAGGCCTTTCCATACGCAAACAGGGTTTTGACCCCTGTGACCTTGACCTTAAACTAAGGGTCCAAGGGTCCGCGTTTAGCTTTACAAATCTGCGTTTAGGTTTTGAAAATTGCTCATAACTTCTATCAAAGCGTTTATCAGGGGCATATGTCATCCTATGGAGACAGCTCTTGTTAATTATTATATATTTAAAACTGTTATATTTCTATGTTATGGTAATTTTTACATACTATAGTAACGTGAAATACAATATTTTAATCCTTTAGATATTTTTGAACACAAGCACTATTTTTTGCTTTTCCAGTTTATTGACTACCTCTTTTCCAAACAAAACACAATATGGGACAGCAAGTATGACAGTGTGACGCAGGACATGGGTCGTCCTCTGACCCACTACTGGATAGCGTCCTCACACAACACGTACGTATATTGCCCTTTTTGATTGCTGTCTTTACCAATGTCTGTCAGACATTATACCAAGCCAGGATAATTGCATATTGTTCAAAATGCTCAAGCTAAACAAATGCTGTTTCATTAACTTTTTCACATATGTGTATTTGGATTTACAGTTGCTCTTTTGTTGTCTTACCCAAGCAAGATCTCTTACTAAGACAAACATTAACTCGCTTTCAAGCTTCTGCCCCAACACAATTTGATTTTGAACCATAATTTAATTTTCACTCACATTTGTAGTATTTTATAGTTCTATTTAAGTTTATGTATTCATTTATGCCCTCTTATAATGAGTAATCAATGTTGAATGTGTGATTTAGAAAGAGTCCTAGGGAAGCTGAAATAATTTGTGTGCGTAATGTGGACCTGAAAGTCTGTCTTTAAACAAATGTCAGGAAAATACTTGTTTGCAGCTATTTGGCTTGGTCAAGGGAACTTTATTGTCATACTTTTGTTGGCAATTTTTATTAAAAAAATTATTGCAGTAACACAATAATTTTCTCTTGATTTTAAGTTGAATTTTGTTTTCCAGTAGTGCTGTTTATTTTAGATCAATTGCATTGAAAGCCTAGGCTTATAAAAACACTCAAGTGCATTGCCTGGGTAGAAACAGTACTTGTTGGCTTTTGTGGAGATCCAAAGAACTCTCCCACTGAGGAGATAGAAACCCATGTTGCTAGAAACATCATATTCACTACGCCACTGCAACTCTTTGAATTAAAATTTGAATGGCCTTAAGTTGAAATCACAACACTGTGAAGTATGATGTTGATGTTGCAGGTACCTGACAGGGGACCAGTTCTCCAGTGAATCTTCAGTGGAGGCATATGCTCGCTGTCTGCAAATGGGCTGCAAGTGCCTCGAATGTATGTATAAACGCCCCCATTCGGAACACTTCTCGGTTTCACTTAAGTTGAATTCTGTCATATTGATGTTATCAAGTTTGTTTTGAGATAAATACTGAATATATAGAAGAAATCAGTGGACTAAATCTACTGTGCATCTATTAAATGTCAATATCAACAACTCGTTATCATAAAAAAATGTATTATGTTTGCTTTCATTATTAAATTGTTTAAAAAGGCGATAATTTATAAAATTGTATTCATGCAAGCCTTATGACAATTTTGATGGTCTCTTCTTCTGAGATTCTATCCTGTCTTATTGCACAGAAAACAACAAATATGCCCTATGTTCTTTATACCAAAACTACACAAATAATTTTCCTATGGTTTATTTAATGAAATTTTGTATGCAGTGGATTGCTGGGATGGGCCTGATGGATACCCAAAGATTTACCACGGACATACGCTAACCTCCAATATCCGCTTCCTAGATGTGTTGAAATGTATAAAAGAACACGCCTGGTGTGTCTCTGAGTAAGTTTATTCGAGAATAGCGCTCAATGCAATGGAAGATCAACATGAAGGAATATACAGAAAGGAAGATAAATATACAAGAGACATTTCAGTTACCAATTATAAACATGTAACTTTTCAATAAGGTGTTTACTCATAATGTACAATATCCAGGGGTTTTCAGCCTTATATAACAGGGGCCTATTAAAGGCCCCTTCCCAATTGAAAATTTCTTAAAAATCATGCAGTTTTCCCAAAAATCCTAACTTACACCAGCTTTTTCATTTCCCAAAGCAGTAATTTAAGCAAGAATTATTCCTTAAATGAGCAATTTCTTCCCAAAATCCATAGACTAGGGCCTCTTCCTAATGAAGCGAGGAAAAACCCTGATGTCAGTAAGATGTTTTCTCATAATGTACATTTTCAGTAAGGTGTTTACTCATTATGTACATTTTCACTAAGGTGTTTTACTCATAATGTACATTTTCATTAAGGTGTTTTACTCATAATGTACATTTTCATTAAGGTGTTTTACTCATAATGTACATTTTCACTAAGGTGTTTTACTCATAATGTACATTTTCAGTAAGGTGTTTTACTCATAATGTACATTTCAGTTAGGTGTTTTACTCATAATGTACATTTTCACTAAGGTTTTTTACTCATAATGTACATTTTCAGTAAGGTGTTTAACTCATAATGTACATTTTCAGTAAGGTGTTTACTCATAATGTACATTTTCATTAAGGTGTTTTACTCATAATGTACATTTTCACTAAGGTGTTTACTCATAATGTACATTTTCAGTAAGGTGTTTTACTAATAATGTACATTTTCAGTAAGGTGTTTTACTCATAATATACATTTTCACTAAGGTGTTTTACTCATAATGTACATTTTCATTAAGGTGTTTTACTCAAAATGTACATTTTCACTAAGGTGTTTACTCATAATGTACATTTTCAGTAAGGTGTTTTACTCATAATGTACATTTTTAGCTCTGCGTTTTCAGAGAAAACATTCTCATAGCCAGCTTGTCGTGTTGTCGTCTGTCGTCCGCGTCGTGCTAAAACCGTAAAATTTTGTTAAGGTTTTGAACATTGACTCTAAAATCAAAGTGCTTCAACCTACAACTTTGAAACTTCATAATTATGTAGATGCACCGTGATGATTCTACATGCCACACCCATTTTTGGGTCACTAGGTCAAAGGTCAAGGTCACTGTGACCTTAATTATTTTTTTTAATCTGAAAAGCTTTCATTAACATATAAAACTGCACCCGTAGCCGAGCGTGGCACCCGTTATGCGGTTCTCTTGTTAGCAAAGTGTTTTACTCATAATGTACATTTTCAGTAAGGTGTTTTACTCATAATGTACATTTTTAGTAAGGTAATTAACGCATAATGTACATTTTCAGTAAGGTGTTTTACTCATAATGTACATTTTTAGTAAGGTATTTTACTCATAATTTACATTGTCAGTAAGGTGTTTACTCTTTATGTACACTTTCAGTAAGGTGTTTTACTCATAATGTACATTTTCAGTAACCCACAATACGAGTACTTTACATTTTCAGTTACCTTTTATACTAAATAATGTATAAGTATAATGAACATTTTCTGTTACATTTTTCATACATGTATAATTTACCTTTAAATTAATCCAATGTCCATATTCTGCCTATTTTCAGTTACCCGTTAATCCTGTCCATAGAGAATCACTGTAATCTGGGTCAACAGAGGAACATGGCTAGTGCTTTCAAGGACATATTTGGTGGTATGTATGATTGTCTTGAGTTGTAGGATTATGAAAGGAGATACATATTGCTGATTAAGTACATTTTTTAATACAAAGGTATATTACATTGGCCTGTGTACACTATCAGGATCAAAAGTATTGAACTTGAATGTACTCCAGGACTCACAGTGTTTTTTCCGACCATTTTGGAAAGGGGCAGGAGTCCATTGAATTCAGAAAAAATGCGTCGTTTTGACCAAATTTTTGAAATGGTGGTGGGTTTTTCATTTTGTTTATATCGAAACAATACTATAAAATTAAGAATAAGAGTGTTATCACTATTGTATTTACCTTTTACCACTTAGATACTTATTTTCAAGCATTTGTAGTTCCTTAGAAAGTTTAATTTAATTTAAGACCTTTCTTACTCAGTTCAAGTTTTTAAGGCTACATCTCCAAACCTTAGATACTGCAGCAAACAGCATAAAATTGAACAGACTGTGAATTTCTTGCAAGCTGTTCTGGTTTTATGCTGGTTGCAAAAGCGATTTTCACTTTGCTTCTTAATGTATGGGGGAGTCAGGTGACTAATACAGCTAGATAGGGAGATGAACTAAAATAACTGCAGGCACATCCAGGAAACTTACATTTGAACGAGTCTCTCAGTTTCCTGCATATTAGCATCAAACTTTACAGATATATATATATACACTGTTACTCCAATATAACGCGCTCCGTTATAACGCTGAATCCAATATAATGCGGGGGGTGCTTGGATCCCATTTTTTCTCCAACCTTCCATTTGATTTCTGATTCAAATCCGTATTACTTCATGTATTTTCAGACAATTCAAAGATGGCGGCAATCACATGTTGATTGCTTTATTCAACCGTCCGTTGAACCGATTATAATCGCCTTGAGGTTAAACAACACCGACAGCTAATTGGTGTTAATCTGTTGTGTAATGTCAATAAAGGTGTGAAAAACTCGTGTGTCAGTGTTTATTACATGTATTCCTCATCAGAGCGGTTCAGTGCGATAATTTCCATAAGTTAAGTGCAAGCGGGATAGTTATACAATTAAAGTAATTCAAAACGATTGAAACGTTCTTACTTAGATATGGTTGCAGTTTGACTATATTAAATGAGCGGCTGTGAAATATACTGCCCACTGTATAAAACAACTTTTTTTGTCATTTCATTATCATTCTAGTATTATGTCATTTAATCTTTCAGTTGGTGTTTAAGAAATTAAATAATGCAGACGATTTATTTACATGCGAATGCAGTGTACCGGTAATTTTTAACAGAGTTTCACTTTCATTTTTGCGCAGTATCAGAAAGTCCCTGGGAAACACGTTTTTTGCATGCGTATGACGCAATAAAACAATTTTTTGTACATGAGTCGTTTTGCATTCAATCTAAATTTAAAGTCGCTCGTCCAATGAAAGCTCTGCCCTAAAATGCACTGTACTCTTAACACTTCTGAAAATGGCATATATGCGTACGGTTGTGTTTACGAATTTCTTAAACATATATCGTCATTAATGTTCAAGATTATTATTTTTTAAGTGAGGTTGCAATTTGATTGGATTATCGGATAAATGTGCACATAAGAAAAGCGGTATGTATACTGTTATTGATACGATTCGGTTTATATGCATGTATTTGCGTCAACAAAGCATGGCAATATACATGACCTATATTATAGGCTATTCTATACCTGTTTTTAACCAGGTTTTTAACCAGGTCTTCCGAAGGAAAAAACTGGTTATTAGATTGGCGAATGCGGGCGGGCGGGCTGGCGGGCAGGCGGAACAAGCTTGTCCGGGCCATTACTATGTCGTTCATTGTCAGATTTTAAAATCATTTGGCACATTTGTTCACCATCATTGGACGGTGTGTTGCGCGAAATAATTACGTCGATATCTCCAAGGTCAAGGTCACACTTTGAGTTCAAAGGTCAAAAATGGCCATAAATGAGCTTGTCCTGGCCATAACTATGTCATTCATTGTGAGATTTTAAAATCATTTGGCACATTTGTTCACCATCATGGGACGGTGTGTCGCACGAAAGAATCACGTCAATATCTCCAATGTCAAGGTCGCCACGACTAAAAATAGATTTAAAAAAAAAAAAAAAACTAACATAGGGGGTTAATTTTGTTTGTTCATTTCAAAAGTTCAGTTTGAGTTTTCTCCCTTTATCAGATTTTTTTTTCACAATGAAAACCTGGTTTTGTGACAATTTTGTCCCTTGTTTTATTATAGCGCCCTGCAGTAAATGAGCTCAAAACTTATAACACGGATCCGTTATAACACTGTTTCGCGGCTTGGACCCCATTGACCGCGCTATATTGGAGTTACAGTGTATATTTATACCCCCATTACCATTGGTAATGGGGGCTATATAGGAGAGACTTTGTTGGTCGGTCTGTCAGTCTGTCTGTTACGAAAATTTATTCTGATCTACACCAAACTTGGTCAGAAGTTGTATCTAGATGATGTCTAGGTCAAGTTTGAATATTGGTAATGCCGGGTCAAAAACTAGATCCCTGGGTCACTTAGTGCGTTTTAAACCGAAAGTTTATTCTGGACCATAACTATGTCATTTATCGTTGGATTTTAAATTGACTCAGTACATTTGGTCACCATCATGGGACAGTGTGTTATGCGAAAGAAGTACGTCGATATCTCCCAGGTCAAGGTAACACTTGGAGTTGCCCATAAATTAGCTTGTACAGGCCATAACTTTGTCATTTATTGTGAGACTTTAAAATAATTTAGCACATTTGTTCACAGTCATTGGACGGCGTGTCATGCGAAAGAATTCAAGAGTTCTAAGGTCAAAATGGCCATTAATGATAATTGCATAATAATTCTTAATAATCGCCATAAATTAGCTTCTCTTGTTTTGTGAAGACAGCATGCAAAATATTCTGTGTCATTTTTATCATGTGGGGGTATACGTCACGTCTGTGACAAAGCTCTAGTTTTTTTATGGAAGTGAAATACAATCTTTTTGTGTATTTTGTAATATTTGCAGCCTCATGGGCATTTAAATTTAGACAAATTTTAATACTCATATAATTGTAAAGATGCACGTAGTGTCGCAAAGAGTTATGAGTATATTATTTCTTGGTGTGTTGTTTATACTAAGTAGACGTTCAAGACGTTGGCACAAAAATGCAATACCCTCACAAATAAACTTGTAACAGTACCCAAACCTCCAAATTCTCATATGGGCCGTGCTCTAATATATCATGACAGCGGAAAGTGTCATCCCTGATTAGCCTGTGTGGACTGCGCAGGCTAATCTGAGACGACACTTAATGCACATGCATTAAGCCCCTTTTTCACAGAGCACGGCCCATATATTTAGTGTGAAACAGTGGGTGTTGCCTCCCCACGGTAGATGATACAGATAATCACGCGTATTCAATTCTCTGCAGATTGGACCACAGCAGTTCTTCATATAATACTGTTATTTTGTATCATGGCAATTGCACTGTACAATGTTTGGGCATAAAAGTGACTGTTTCCACATTTAAAACTAAGTCGGCTCTGGTTTTTATTTTCAGATATGCTGCTTACAGAAGCAGTTCTTAAAGAATCTTCAACGTTCCTGCCCTCTCCTGACCAGCTCAAACAAAAGATTATACTCAAGGTTTCTGTTGAACCCAGGAGTTAAATTTTCATTTGAAGATTTCACAGTGAAATATTTTGCTTTTTGTCCCCTATCGGTGAAACCGGAGGGGACATATGGTTTGCGCTCTGTGTGTCAGTCTGTCAGTCCATCACACTTTTCTGGATCCTGCGATAACTTATAAAGTTCTTCATATTTTTTCATGAAACTTGAATCATTGACAGATGGCAATATGGAGATTATGCACGTAAATTTTTTTGTTTCTTACGTCAAAAATTTTGGTTGCTACAGCAACAAAATAAAAAAACAACAACAACAACATTTTTACAGACAATGATGGAGTTTCACCAGTAGGGGACCATATTGCTTGGCAATCACTTGTTACATAAATTTTTGCTATAATTAAATAAGAAATCCATATGATAATTTTTACATTTTGTACATGCAATTACTTTGTGACAATCCACTGTGGTTTATTAAACTTATTTGAGCAGTCTAAGGCCATCTTGGAATTCATTGTCTTTAATTGCACAGTATATGTTTAATTTGATTATAACAATATTATATTAAATCGTATCATAATATATTTTCAGCATAAGAAACTTCCCAGTGATATGTCCCAGGCTGACCCACAGGACTGCACTTTAGATGATAGTAAGTCAGCATAATCATAATTATCCACTGAACTACACTTAAGATGACAGTAAGTGAGCATAGTCATAATGATCCACTGAACTGTACTTTAGATGACAGTAAGTGAGCATACACATAATGATCCACTGAACTACACTTTAGATGACAGTAAGTGAGCATAGTCATAATTATCCACTGAATTGTACTTTAGATGACAGTAAGTGAGCATTGTCATAATGATCAACTGAACTACACTTTAGATGACAGTAAGTGAGCATAGACATAATAACCCACTAAACTGCACTTTAGATGACAGTAAGTGAGCATAGTCATAATGATCCACTGAACTACACTTAAGATGACAGTAAGTGAGCATAGTCATAATGATCCACTGAACTACACTTTAGATGACAGTAAGTGAGCATAGACATAATGATCCACTGAACTGCACTTTAGATGACAGTAAGTGAGCATAGTCTGAATGATCCACTGAACTACACTTTAGATGACAGTAAGTGAACATAGTCATAATGATCCACTGAACTACACTTTAGATGACAGTAAGTGAGCATAGACATTATGATCAACTGAACTGCACTTTAGATGACAGTAAGTGAACATAGTCTTAATGATCCACTGAACTACACTTTAGATGACAGTAAGTGAGCATAGACATTATGATCCACTGAACTGCACTTTAGATGACAGTAAGTGAGCATAGTTTGAATGATCCACTGAACTACACTTTAGATGACAGTAAGTGAGCATAGACATTATGATCCACTGAACTGCACTTTAGATGACAGCAAGTGAGCATAGTTTGAATGATCCACTGAACTGCACTTTAGATGACAGTTAGTGAGCATAGTCATAATGATCCACTGAACTGCACTTTAGATGACAGTAAGTGAACTTAGTCATAATGATCCACTGAACTACGCTTTAGATGACAGTAAGTGAACTTAGTCATAATGATCCACTGAACTACGCTTTAGATGACAGTAAGTGAGCATAGTCATAATGATCCACTGAACTACACTTTAGATGACAGTAAGTGAGCATAGTCTGAATGATCCACTGAACTGCACTTTAGATGACAGTAAGTGAGCATAGTCATAATGATCCACTGAACTTAGATGATAGTAAGTGAGCATGGTCTGAATGATCCACTGAACTGCACTTTAGATGACAGTAAGTCAGCAGTCATAATGATCCACTGAACTACGCTTTAGATGACAGACAGTAAGTGAGCATAGTCATAATGATCCACTGAACTATGCTTTAGATATTAGTAAGTGAGCATAGTCATAATGATCCACTGAACTACACTTAAGATGACAGTAAGTGAGCATAGTCATAATGATCCACTGAACTACACTTTAGATGACAGTAAGTGAGCATAGTATGAATGATCTACTGAACTGCACTTAAGATGACAGTAAGTGAGCATAGTCATAATGACCCACTTAACTGAACTTTAGATGACAGTAAGTCATGACACTAAGTGAGCATAGTCATAATGACCCACTTAACTGAACTTTAGATGACAGTAAGTGAGCATAGTCATAATGACCTACTGAACTGCACTTTAGATGACAGTAAGTGAGCATAGTCATAATGATCCACTGAACTACACTTTGGATGACAGTAGTAAGTGAACATAGTCATAATGACCCACTTAACTGCACTTTAGATGACAGTAAGTGAGCATAGTCATAATGACCCACTGAACTGCACTTTAGATGACAGTAAGTGAGCATAGTCATAATGATCCACTGAACTACACTTTAGATGACAGTAAGTGAACATAGTCATAATGATCCACTGAACTACACTTTAGATGACAGTAAGTGAGCATAGTCTGAATGATCCACTGAACTGCACTTTAGATGACAGTAAGTGAGCATAGTCATAATGATCCATTGAACTACACTTCAGATGACAGTAAGCGAGCATATATAATGGCCCACTTAACTAAACTTTAGATGACAATAAGTGAGCATAGTCATAATGACCTACTGAACTGCACTTTAGATGACAGTAAGTGAGCATAGTCATAGTGACCTACTGAACTGTACTTTAGATGACAGTAAGTGAGCATAGTCATAATGACCTACTGAACTGCACTTTAGATGACAGTAAGTGAGCATAGTCATAGTGATCCACTGAACTACACTTTAGATGATAGTAAGTGAGCATTTTAAATTAGATCTTTGATCCACCATATATGACCACAAAATCAATGATCAGAATCTACCACTTGATAATTGCCAAGCAATTCTTGAGTTGTGTTGTATTTTTTGTCAATGACAAATAAGTACAAGGTTGCATATTTCTGTCAATTGCTCGTCTTATTTCATATGAAAAATATTTTATATAACAATTTTGAGTCAAATGGACCCAACCATTTTCACTTTTATTTAGTTGTAGCTTGATGGGCATAGTCTTGTGCTCATGCTGGTTTCTTATTTACAGCTGCCCGAGAAGGTGATCTCAGTAATTCTGTGAAGAATGGCATACTGTACCTGGAGGATCCCATTGAACAAGTTAGTCAAGAGATTTTCATATAATAAAATCATAATTGTCCTCTACTGGTTTCACTGGAGGGGACTTATGGTTTGCGCTTTGTGTGTCTGTCAGTCTGTCACACTTTCCTGGATCCTGTGATAACTTTAAAAGTTCTCCATATTTTTTCATGAAACTTGAAACATGGACAGATGGCAATATGGAGATTATGCACGTCATTTCATTTTGTTCCTATGTCAAGAATTTTGGTTGCTATGACAACAAATAGACTAGTAATACTGCTGAAAATGGTGGATCCTGCACACTTTTTTGAATCCTGCGATAACTTTTAAAGTTGTTCATATTGTTTCATGAAACTTGAAACATGGATAGATGGCAATATTGACATTATGCACGTCATTTCATTTTCTTCCTACATTAAACATTCTGGTTGCTTTGGCAACAAATAATAAAAATAAAAAATCTGACAATGGTGGAGCCAGTAGCAGACATATATTGCTTGACAATAGTCTTGCTATTATTTGATCTTGTTAACCCATTACCACTTAGATATGTATTTTCGCACATTTGTAGTCCGTTAAAAAGTTAAATTCAATTTAAGACCTGTCTAACTTGATTCAAGTTATTAAGGCTTCAACTCTAAACGTTAGATACTGATGAGCAGCAAACAGCATAAAACCTGAAAAGACTGCAAATTACTCCCAAGCTGTTCTGGTTTTATGATGGTTGCAAAAGCCATTTTCACTTTGCTTCTTATGGGGTAAAGGGTTAAAGATGAAGAAGAAAAAGAAGTAGTCTGGGTTTGATAGTATTACCCTCACAACCTAAGTTTTTGAGGCGTGTTTTCTTGAAAAACCCTGATCAGTTGGTCTGCACCCTGTACACGTGTATTTTGTGTCGCTATACTTTTTGTTTAGCTGGGTTTTCTTGAATTTGGAAAATGTACATGTATTGATACTTAACATTATTGTGTCTTGGAACTTTGTCTCTCAGTTTTCTTTCTATCATCATGAAACTTTATAGAAATATTGTGTATACTATAGAGAAGTTCAAGTCATTATTGTGTATGTTATGATATTATTTGGAAATGCATGGTCTATATAACTTTTTGGCAAATTTTGGATACTCGCGTAATTTTACATGAATGTGTACATTGTTAAGTGAATTTGTCTCTCAGTTTTCTGCTTATCAACATGAACTAGATAGATATGTTGTTTATTCAATATTGAAGTGCTAAAACATTAATTGAGTCACGTTTTTGAGAAAACTGGGCATTATACATGTGCGTAAAGTGTCGTCCCAGATTAGCCTGTGCAGTCCGCAAAGGCTAATCAGGCACGACACTTTCTGCCTAAACTTTATTTTCAGTAAGGAGAGACTTCCTTGAAACTAAAAAGTAAGTCCCTCTTTACCGAAAATCAAGTTTAGGCGGAAAGTGTCGTCCCTGATTAGCCTGTGCGGACTGCACAGGCTAATCTGGGACGACACTTTACGCACATGTATTATGCCCAGTTTTATCAGAACACGACACATATCTAGAATATGTTTTTACCTATGATGATTTTAAGATGTATGCTGGCTTCTTTTTAGTAGAGGAAGACCACTATTGATTTTGAGGTCGAAGGCCACGGTCACATGTGCTGGAATCATGAAAATATCAGTTTAGACAAATAGCAAAGTTTTGTTTTTTGCCACTTGTCTATTTCTTTCCATGTACTTATGATAATGTAGGTCACGCTGGCTATGTGGATATGGTGTCCACCTAGCAACAGAGAGATTTATGGTTTGTTACCCACTGTTAAAGCGTTTTTTAGATCTCTATATTTCCCTAAAGATACCAATTACTGGTTCTGCTCAGAACCTCAGCCTAAGTCTTTTGATGCAATCAAGCTAAAATAAATAGGTTCAATCTAATTATTGTATGACACATGGTTTCTTTTGTTTCAGAACTGGACTCCCCATTTCTTTGTACTGACGGCCAACAAGTTGTACTATAGTGAGGAGACAGCACATCAGGAAGAGGAGGAGGAGGAGGAGGAAGAGGAGGTCAGTCGAGACAGAGAGGTCAGTGGCGTTGCTTTGGATAGGATATTTTGTGTGCATTTTAATCAGGCCCCCATTTCTTTTAGATCATCTTTTATGTCTTTTTTTAACAGGATAGACATAAGCCCACCTTTTTAATCTATGTATTCATATTACAAGCTTTACATGAAATTATAATTCAAAATGAATAATGTTAATAATATATTATCTTGTGATAAATTTGAAATAAAATCAAGATTTTGCTGAAAGATAATTGATTATTTATGTATTCGCATTCTTCGATACAAGACATTTGTTTCATGTCTTTTAATGTTGAAGATGATTTGGAAATGTTTGTTAGATAAATATTTGTATGCTCCCCCCAAAATTGGAGCATATAGTCACCGCTTCGTCTGTCCGTCCGTGTGTCCGTCCGTCCGTGCACAATTTAATTCCGGGCTATTTCTCAGCAACTAATTACCGGAATTCAATGAAACTTAATGGGAAGCTTCACTACCAAGAGGAGATATGCATATTATCAGCCTCTTCTGGTCGGATGATTTTTCACAGAGTTATGGCCCTTCGAAATTTTCTATAAAAAAATTTATTGTCCCCCCAACTACTGTGCCCTCAAGACAATTCCTTTTATCTGAATATATAGTGCAGTATTGTGACAAAAAAACCTTTGGGGAGCATCACCTGTCTCCAATGGTTTCTTGTTAAAAGTTGCTAATGAAAGAGTTGTGAAAATGAATCAGACAGTCATTTTTTTTTTACTTCAAAGGCGTTTTATACCGCATCACTGAAAGAGGTGCAAAACAAACAAATAAATGTGAGCTGTGCTCTGTGAAAAGGAGGTTTAATGCATGTGCGTAAAATGTCATCCCCTGATTAGCCTGTGCAGTCTGCACAGGCTTATCAAGGACATCACTTTCCGCTTTTATGATATTTTTCGTTTAAAGAAATTCTTTTCTTAGCAAAAATCTAGTTTAAATTGTGCGGACTGCACAGGCTAATCTGGAATGTCACTTTTTGCACATGCATTAAACCCCCATTTCACAGAACACGTCCCAAATATATTAAATCTGACAGCCTTCTATTATTTCCTGTAGAAAGAACTTCACTTTAGCGAGCCCTGGTTCCACAGCCGTCTACTTGATGGTAGGAAAGACGCCGAGCAGAAATTGAAAGACTACGAATACCTTGGAGACGGAACCTTCCTTGTACGTGAGAGTGACACCTTCGTGGGAGACTTCTCTCTGTCCTTCAGGTTAGTAGCATAAGTAGTGTATACATTTGTTGTATTGTTAGAAAGTAGAACTGAATTTTATCTGGCCAATGCATGTATTCACAAGCTTATTCTTAAACTTATTCTAAAATTCTGAAAAGGCTCTTATTTTTGGCATAATGTGGCATTTATCAACTTGAATCTTAACCCTGTTTGCATGCTGGGAAATTTGTCGTCAGCTAAAATGTCGTCTGCTGAATTTCTAAAATTAGCATTTTCTTCGATTTTTTTCAAAGAATACTATCAGAATAGCAAACAGTTTGGATCCTGATAAGACGCCACATTCTGTGGCGTCTCATCTGGATCCAAACTGTTTGCAAAGGCCTTCAAAATTTGGTTCCAGCACTGAAAGAGTTATCATTATTCATGTAGAATGTGTAACTCAAGACCACCGCTCTGAAGTTCTTATTTTTACATAAAAGAAAAACATTTGGATTTTAGATACAATTGTTCTGTAATGCAATTTGTGATTTAAATTGCTAAATGAATTCATATATGAAGATATGAAGTGCAACCTTTCAATATAACTTACATACAATGTTTTATATACTAACGTATTACATATATGTTAATAATTATCTGTTTCTTATGTTGAAAACAGATGGCAATCGACAATCAACCACTGTCGTATAAAATCAAAACAAGAAATGGGACAGGTAAGATAATAAATTATTCTTCAACCCTACCCTTTTATTCAAGTTAAGATGACTATGTATAGTTGTATTCTCATAAGGACCAGTGTTTCCCTCACCGAGTGGATAGGTTTCAAATGTTGCAATTGAAAATCTGTACCTTACTTTAGTTCATCAGCACAAAGTGGTTAGTGTTTGTGATCACCCTTGATTATTCAGAGTCAACCTCTATGGTTATATCTTCATCAAACTGGGTCAGAACATTATGTACTTGTCCTAATTCAACATAGTTCAAAACTGGGTCAAACCTTAGTAATTAGGTTAACTTAAAGAAACAGCTTGTAAACGCTCTAGAAGTTATATATTTTTACCCAAACATCATGAAGCTTGATAAAATAGTTATACTAATAAGATTGTGGTTGAGTTAAAAAATGGTTCTGGTGCTTTATAAACAAGGGGACAGTGCAGTTTTCCTTATATGTCTTTAGTAAATCCTTATGATTATTCTCAAAGCATATTTTTGCAAGATCACCTGAGCAAAATATGCTAATGGTGAGCTTTTATGATCAAATTTGGTTGTTGGTTCAATTTTCATCATGACCATTTACCTTGGGAACTCTCTAGAGGCCACATTTATTGCCAACTCTTACTGAAAGTTGGTCCAAATATTTTTCGCAATGATATGTTGGAGATGTTCGAATTTAAGTCACGTCTGGCCTGAAACTTTGTCACAAGATGAAGCTCCTGAACAATCTTGAAGTCACATCTGTCTCCCAATCATCATTAAATTTTATAAGAAAGTCTGTTCCAAAGATGTCTCAGCTGAGTTGGATTTTTTTTCTGTCTATTGAAAAACATGGCTGTCAGGGCGTTTGCCAGTTTTTCCTATAGGCTGTCATGAAAACATGTTAACTCTGCAGAAATCATTAGCCCAATGATCATAACATGTGCTAGGAATATTTGTTCAAATTATATCTCGGCTGAGTTCAAATATTGGTGTTTTTTTTATTTTTTGCCCAATCATTATGGAAATGGCTTAAAACATTACTTTTCAATGATATCTTTTATGGAAAAGTGGTTCTTGTCTGTTTAAAAACATCGCTGTCATGGGTGGGAAAGTTTTCTTTATAATTTTATTGTGAAACCTTGTGAATCTTAGTCAGAATATTTTGCCAAAATATCCATCTTGTGTTAGTGACCAAGGTCCAAGGCTCTCTTTAAATATTAATTTCCTGCTGGATTTTTTTGTCTGAGGTTATTTTACCCCTTTTAATTCTTACCACTGTGCATTCACTCCTTTATATTCTTGTTTGAATTAACACGAACCTCTTCATGTCTTATCTAAGCTTACCCTTACCCATTTATTCCATTATAAGCTGACATTTGTGTAAGTGAACATATACCCTACTTAAATTGCTGTCAGAGCTTACATGTGCACATTTAATTATTTGCGTGCCCCTCATATGACATGAATTGTCTAATGCAGTCGAAGTACTACCTGATTGAAGGGACCATGTTTGACAGCCTCTACAACCTGATAATGTACTACCGCACCCACCCACTCAAGGGCAACACATTCTCAATGACCTTGAGGGAGCCTGTTCCCCAGCCCCAGAGTCATGAGGGAGCAGAGTAGGTTTTCTTTATATATGGGTGTATATATGTGTGTGTATCTTGTATATGAGTCAGGAGGGAGCAGAGTAAGTTTACTTATATATAGGTGTATATATGTGTGTGTATCTTGTATATGAGTCAGGAGGGAGCAGAGTAAGTTTACTTATATATGGGTGTATATATTTGTATGTATCTTGTATATGAGTCAGGAGGGAGCAGAGTAAGTTTACTTATATATGGGTGTATATATTTGTGTGTATCTTGTATATGAGTCAGGAGGGAGCAGAGTAAGTTTACTTATATATGGGTGTATATATGTGTGTGTATCTTGTATATGAGTCATGAGGGAGCAGAGTAAGTTTACTTATATATGGGTGTATATATGTGTGTGTATCTAGTATATGAGTCATGAGGGAGCAGAGTAAGTTTACTTATATATGGGTGTATATATGTGTGTGTATCTTGTATATGAGTCATGAGGGAGCAGAGTAAGTTTACTTATAAATGGGTGTATATATGTGTGTGTATCTTGTATATGAGTCAGGAGGGAGCAGAGTAAGTTTACTTATATATGGGTGTATATATTTTTTGTATGTATCTTGTATACGAGTCATGAGGGAGCAGAGTAAGTTTACTTATATATGGGTGTATATATGTGTGTGTATCTAGTATATGAGTCATGAGGGAGCAGAGTAAGTTTACTTATATATGGGTGTATATATTTGTATGTATCTTGTATATGAGTCAGGAGGGAGCAGAGTAAGTTTACTTATATATGGGTGTATATATTTGTATGTATCTTGTATATGAGTCATGAGGGAGCAGAGTAAGTTTACTTATATATGGGTGTATATATGTGTGTGTATCTTGTATATGAGTCAGGAGGGAGCAGAGTAAGTTTACTTATATATGGGTGTATATATGTGTGTGTATCTTGTATATGAGTCATGAGGGAGCAGAGTAAGTTTACTTATAAATGGGTGTATATATGTGTGTGTATCTTGTATATGAGTCAGGAGGGAGCAGAGTAAGTTTACTTATAAATGGGTGTATATATTTGTATGTATCTTGTATATGAGTCACGAGGGAGCAGAGTAAGTTTACTTATATATGGGTGTATATATTTGTATGTATCTTGTATATGAGTCAGGAGGGAGCAGTGTAAGTTTACTTATATATGGGTGTATATATTTGTATGTATCTTGTATATGAGTCATGAGGGAGCAGAGTACATGTACTGTATATATGTGGTTTATATGTGTGTGTATGTTGTATATTTGCAAAGTGTGTGCATGTTGTATTTATTTATCTTATTTTAATAATGGAAGGAATAAAAGTTAACAATTGTGTCTGATTTTGGAAAAAAAACATTTAAAAAAAGTGCTTTGTTCATATTCTGATTTTTTGCGATAAATCATATTTGGGTGAGGGGGATAATTTGGTAATCACTTTCAGGAGGTTGACCCTGTTTATCAACATGTAATTTAACTTATCTTTTGTTATCAGGGGATAGTAACACTTTATTGTATGCCATAAACTATTTAATGGTTATGATAAGGGGATTAGTGGGACTGAATGCCTGTTTACCAATGTTTGAAGTGATGAAGCCAATTGCCACAGTTGATACATGAACAACTACATAATAGTAAATAAAGTTAAAGGCAAACGATCAAACACAAATCACAATGTTTTTTATTAATTTTTAATAAAAGCCCAGAAATTATTTCAATCAGGTGTTGATTACACATTGTCATCTTTAATTTAGTTTATTGTTTTTTTTTCCGGATCTGCAGCATGTTGGCTGTATTATCTGCAACTCCCCTAAAAAACACAATACTTATAATGGATAGCAAAGTTGTTAATAAGCACAAATCCTTACTATTCTACCTGAACAAAATCAAAAGTTTTCAGAGCAGCTTTACTGCATTCAGGTTATGTCAAGTGTGTGTTAAATTTGTACAAAGTGTAATGAACTCCTGTATGTGTCAGAACTGGATTTATTTTGATTGCAAAACAGACGCAGTATGAATGAGTGAATAACATTGGATATATATGTATTTTGTGTCTGTGGTAATTCAGTTTTAATTATACCCCCACAAACTAAGTTTAGGGGGGTATATAGGAGTGAACTTGTCTGTCGATCGGTTCGTGTTCTCTCTCTAATTCAAGTAATTTTCATCTGATCATCACCAAACTTGGTCAGAAGTTGTATCTAGATGATATCTAGTCCAAGTTCGAACATGGGCCTTGCCTGGTCAATAACTAGGTCACGGGGTCACTTAGTGCGTTTTAAACATTCAACATGTTGTCCGCTCTCTAATTCAAGTAGTTTTCATCCAATCTTCTCAAAACTTTGTAGAAGTTTTATCCAGATGATCTCTAGGCCAAGCTTGAACATGGGCCATGCCGGGCCAAAAACTAGGTCGAGGGGTCACTTAGTGCATTGTTTTACATTCAGCATGGTGTCCACTCCCTAATTCAAGAAGTTTTTATTAGCTCGGCTGTTTTCGGAGAAAACCCGAGCTATTGTCATAGCCAGCTCGTCGTCCAACGTCCGCCATAGGCGTCGTGCTAAAACCTTAACATTGGCCATAACTTTTTAAATATTGAAGATAGCAACTTGATATTCGACATGCTTGTGTATCTCATGAAGCTGCACATTTTGAGTGGTAAAATTTCAAGGTGAACATCATTCTTCAAGGTCTAGGGTCGAAAAAACAAACTCAAGGGAAGTAATAAGCTTCAGATGGACATTGTTATCTGACCTGCCCACGAATATATTTTTGTTAAATAAATGAAAGCGGCGCAGTAGGCGGCATTGTGTTTCAAACACATTGTGGTAAAAGGTCAAGGTCATCTTTAACAGTCTACGGTAAAAAATACAAATTTAAGGGAAGTAATAAGCTTTAAAAGGAAATAATTATTCAATATTGAACATAGCCACTTTATATATTTGGCATGCATGTGAATCTCATGGAGCTGCACATTTTGATTGGTGAATCTACAGTCACGGTAGTGGCTTTTAATTATTTGCTACTAAAAATAGAGATTTGTTACAGACAATTATTTTCAAGGGAAGTAATTTATATAATTATAAATCTCATATATATTATATATTTCCTTACCAAGAATTGAAGTTCTTTTCACAGTTACTGTTCACTTTTATTATTTAGATTATATATAAACCAAACGATTGATTTGTCAAAGTTTTTTTTTTAAATGATATAATTATCTTTCATGTTCATTAATACCTGTGGACCTATGTCCATAGATACATGATCAACTTTATGAAAAAAATTATGAAAAAGAAAAAAAAAAAAACTTTATGAAAAATAAAAAACAAAACTCTGGCTATGATCTCTTTTAAACCACAGGCCTTGGTTGTCAGTGATGTCTGACATGGTCATAATTGACAGTTAGACCCCCCCCCCACCCTGGTTGTATTGGAAAAATTCAAGGGAAGTAATAACCTTTAAAGGGAGATGATTTCTATACCTGCTTAATGATAAATAGAAATTTATTTTAATGCGGCGCAGTAGGGGGCATGTGTTTCTGACAAACACATCTCTTGTTGGGTCAAAGGTCAAGGTCACTGACCTCTAAAAAAAAAAAAAAAATCTGACAAGCTTTCACAACCGAGAGGGGACCCGTTATGTGGTGCTCTTGTTTTGTTTAAACATTGGACATTATCATTGGAACTTACATTAGTCAATTGGTCTACTGACAAAATATACAAAACTTAATGCTTGGCAAATATACAAAAATACATGCTTGGCCAATAGTAATGGTTTCACAGTAAATGAACACGTTAAATATTTGAAAAGTATTTATGCGAACTTGCCATATATATAAACATCCTGCATGTGTTTACATGTAAAACATGTGAACCCTCCAACCATAACAACTAGATCTCCAAGTACTGTATATTATAGATTAAGCACTGGTATTTGATTGATTTATCAACCTACCCATCTATGGAAAAAAAATGCCTGGTTTGAGAGTCACACCTGTTGCATATTCACAAGTAACATTTCTGTTGTAATGATCATGTCAGATCTATAAAGGTTACATTTGATCAATTCTCAATTTATGTTGTAATCATCATGCCAGGGCCAAAAAGGTCACATTTTAGTATTTCATAACTTCTGTTGTACCTTGGTGTAGTGTGAATTCTGGTCTAGGAATTGGTCTAGGTCCCTGGTTCAAATCCCGCTCAGACCACGGAATTTTCCTGAGCAAAACATTAATCCCTCATTTGCTCCTGTCCATCCAGGTGTATAAATAGGTACCTTTGAGGAAAATAAGCCAATGTGCCGTGGCTGCATACTGCACCAAATGTAAATGGACAACTTATACCCCAGTGATTGGGGGGTAAATGTCAAAGCCGATCGAAGTTGTGTCTAGTATCGTAATCAGACTAAAAACCCATGCATTTACCATTTGATTTGTACTGCTCTTATCAGGTGGTATAATGCCAATGTGGATCGTAAGGAGGCTGAGAGAATGCTCACCATGATACCATACGACGGAGCATTCATGGTCCGAACAAGTGATAAACGCAGTGAGAATGACCAGTCCACCTATGCCATCTCCTTCAGGTCAGTTTGATTTGTATACTTTAGGGATTTTATACCAAGTAAACTAGGTATGACTGGGGGTTTAGGAGTATTTGTATATTCCTTATGTGATTGATTTGAAACTTTATATATGTAATCACCATGAAGTAAAGATTTACAAGACACCTTTATGCCCAATGTTCCATAATTATGTTCTGAAGTAATTTGCCCTTGAACCTAGCAGTGTTTATAGCAGAAGCATAGAATGTTTGTGGAGCAAACTACTTCTAAATTGGTCATGCCATTGTATTGAAACTTAAAATAAGTCATCACTTTGAAGTGTAGATGTATGAAACACATTTTTAGCTCATCTATTTTTTGAAAAAAAGTATGAGCTATTGTCATCACCATGGCATTGGCGTCCGGTTAAGTTTTGCATTTAGGTCATTCTTCTCATAAAGTATCAATGCTATTGCTATTGCTATCATGAGGAGACTGGGCAGGCAAAGTTAGATAACTCTGGCTTTCATTTTGACAGAATTATGTGCCCTTATTATAATTAGAAAATTGAAAATTTTGGTTAAGTTTTGTGTTTAGGTCCACTTTTTCCCTAAAGTATCAAAGCTATTGCTTTCATACTTGCAACACTTACTAACTATCGTAAGGGGACTGTGCAGGCAAAGTTATTTAACTCTGACTGGCATTTTGACGGAATTATGGGCCCTTTATACTTGAAAATTTGGTTAAATTTTGTGTTTTGGTCCACTTTACCCCTAAAGTACCATAGATATTGCTTTCATACTTGGAACACTTGCACACTATCATAAGGGGACAGTAAAAGACAAGTTGCATAACTCTGGTTGTCATTTTACGGAATTATGGCCCTTTTTTGACTTAGTAACTTTGAAGATATGGTTACATTTTGTGTTAAGATCCACTTTACTTCTAAAGTATCAAGGTTATTGCTTTCAAACTTCAAATACTTTCATGCTATCATGAGGGTACTGTACCTGGCAAGTTGAATTTTATCTTGACCTCTGAATGACCTTGACTCTCAAGGTCAAATTATTAAATTTTGCTATTTTATGATTAGATTTGATTGATACTTCGAAATAACTTTAACATTGGCCATAACTTTTTCACTATTGAAGATAGCAACTTGATATTTGGCATGCATGCGTATCTCATGGAGCTGAACATTTTGAGTGGTGAAAGGTGAAGGTCAAGGTCATCCTTGAAGGTCAAATGTCAAAAATATGGCGTCTGTCCGTCCGAAAACTTTAACGTTGGCCATAACTTTTTTATATTGAAGATAGCAACTTGATATTTGGCATGCATGTGTATCTCATGAAGCTGCACATTTTGAGTGGTGGAAGTTCAAGGTCAAGGTAATCCTTCAAGTGAAAAAAATAAAAATAAAATTCAAAGCGGCGTTCTCATGAAGCTCCACATTTTGAGTGGTGGAAGTTCAAGGTCATCATTCAAGGTCAAAGGTAAAAAAAATAAATCAAAGCGGCGTTATCATGAAGCTGCACATTTTGAGTGATGGAAGTTCAAGGTCAAGGTCATCCGTACAGGTCAAGGTCATCCTTCAAGGTCAAAGGTTAAAAAAATATTCAAAGGGGCATTATCATGAAGCTACACATTTTGAGTGGTGGAAATTCAAGGTCAAGGTCAGACTTCAAGGCCAAGGTCATTCTTCAAGGTCAAGGGTAATTTTTTTTTTATTTCAAAGCAGCGTTCTCATAAAGCTGCACATTTTGAGTGGTGAAAGTTCAAGGTCAAGGTCATCCTTCAAGGTCAAAGGTAAAAAAAAAAAAAAAAATTCAAAGTGGTGCAATAGGGGGATTTGTGTTTCTGACGAACAAATCTCTTTTTTTTTTTCAAACATGGTTAAAAAACACAAATATTTATTTTTATTATTTTATTTTTGGAATATCGTCCAACCATTCCACTGAAGAATCCCTCCCCCCCCACCCAAAAGAAAATAATCTTTTTTTTATTGCATTTTTGGAAGATAATGTAATAATTGACTACACCCCCACACGTTACACCCCTCTCCACCCCTCCCTCCTTTGTGATTGAAATTGAGATAGGTCCCTACACCTTAATGCTGAGTTATCCACAAGTTTTTTAGTTATGTGCCCTTTAACTTAGCCATGGCATGGCTGCTGTACCTGTAACTGGCTGCTATGTGTGTGTCAAAGCAGTACGGGGTATTGAAAGTTACTTATGTGACAAAGCTCTTGTGTTTTTATGCTCCCCCAAAATTTATTTTGGGGAGAGCATCTAGTCACCGCTTCGTCTGTCATTGTGTGCGTCTGTCCGTCCGTGCACAATTTTTGTCCAGGCTATTTCTCAGCAACTAATGACCGGAATTCAATGAAACTTTATGGAAAGCTTCACTACCAAGAGGAGATGTGCATATTATCAGCAGGTTCTGGTCGGATGATTTTTCACAGAGTTATGGCCCTTTGAAATTTTTTATTAAAAAATTATTGTCCCCCCAACCACTGTGCCCTCAAGACATTTCCTTTTATCTGAATATATAGTGCAATATTGTGACAAAACAAAACCTTTGGGGAGCATCACCCGTCTCCGACGGTTTTTTGTTTATAACTGAGACATGGCCATTTTATCTTGTATTGGGGAAAATAGCATTTGTGGCAGTTTAGTAGAACAATATCTGTGTATAGGATTGAATAGATAAAATTCATTAAAAAAAAATAATCATGACATATAACAGCCTCTACTGGATTAGAAAAAAAAATGTATCAAACTATGTAAAAAGATGCTAGCCAGCATGGGTGAGGGATCTGTACACATCAATCAGAGATTGTTTAACCACTGTTCAATCAATGATTATTTTGAATGATCCCCACAGGGCGGAAGGAAAGATCAAGCACTGCCGTATCCGTCAGGAGGGGCGCCTGTTCACCATAGGTGATGCAGAGTTTGAGAGTCTAACTGAGCTTGTACACTACTATGAGAAAAACCCACTATATAAGAAGATGAAACTGCGAAAACCGGTCAACAGTAAGGTGGTGGAGGAGGAAGGGCAGGTGAGTACTCTGGGCTAATTGCTCTGTTGATTTCCAGGCAATTCTAGACCCGTAGTCACCAAACCAATCTTAGACAGATGTCTAAGAATAAAGAATATTCCTTTATGCCTGACAAGAATTAATATTGAGTCTGAGTTAGTATTAATTACAAATTTCCTAATGATTAATTTAGAACATATTAATAATGACATGAGCCGCTTTCTGAGAAAAATGGGCATAATGCATGTGCATAAAGTGTAGTCCCAGATAAGCTTGTGCAGTCCGCACAGGCTAATCAGGGACGACACTTTCTGCCTTAATTGTATTTTTGCTAAGAAGAGACTTCATTTTAACGAAAAATGTCATAAAAGCGGAAAGTGTCGTCCCTGCTGATAAGCCTGTGGGGATTGCACAGGCTAATCTGGGGCAACACTTAGCGCACATGCATTATAATGCCCAGTTTTCTCAGAACATGACTCACATAGGCTCTAGTGGTAGCCTGTATATATGCAAACCATGAAACACTTCTTTTGGGTCTAAGTCTTTTTATGCCCCCGGTAGGGTGGCATATAGCAGTTGAACTGTCCGTCAGTATGTCAGTCGGTCTGTCTGAAAAAAACACTTTAACGTTGGTCATAACTTTTGCAATATTGAAGATAGGAACTTGATATTTGGCATGCATGTGTATCTCATGAAGCTGCACATTTTGAGTGGTGGAAGTTCAAGGTTAAGGTCATCCTTCAAGGTTAAAGGTCACAAAAATAATAAAATTTCAAAGCGGCGTTCTCATGAAGATGCATATTTTGAATGGTGGAAGTTCAAGGTCAAGTTCATCCTTCAAGGTCGAAGGTCAAACAAAATATTTATTTTTTTTAATTTCAAAAAGGCGCAATAGGGGGCATTGTGTTTCTGACGAACACATGTCTTGTCTAAGTTTATTCTTTATTCTTAAGTCTGAGAATGAGTTGAAGAATACAGTTCTAGACTTAGTTTAAGAAAAGAAATGATCATCTTCACAATGAATACTTCTATCTTAATATTCAAATATAAACTTTGAAAATTGTAATAGTTTTTTATTTAAATGTTTTCAAATTGACAATTAAAAATGTTTGCAATGCTAGGCTTTAGAAAATATTCAATTCTTCTTTTTTAACACTACTGAATTTTACTCTGTATAGCACGCACCCATGTATAAGGCGCAGGCTGTTTTATTAATGCAAAAATGCAGAAAAAAATATTTACAGACAATAAAACCACCAAAGCGGACCGAAAATGGCTGCCATTTTACTATTGCGCAATCCAATAATCCAGGGCATTGGAAAGCTTAATTGAGCACTCAACATAGGAAGCTTCATTATGATTAAGCGCATGGGTTGCATAGCACTAAACTTTTCTGACAATTTTGTAATTTTCTAGCAACAGATTAACAGTCCACGTGCGTTTCGTGTAAAACGTGAGAAAATAAGATTTCATGTACAGTGTATCATTTTTCCTCAGGGAAAGCATCGGCTTTAAATTTGAATGCAGAATAAAATGTTTGTGGCGCGTGGGAGATGGCAACCATTGTTGAGATATGTCAGTATTGACTTAAAACTGGCAGTCTACTATGTTGGACAAGTTGGGTTATTGTTTTTCGCACTACAAAGGCGTGAATGTGATGAATAATGAAGGCGCCATTGTCTGTTGGTCTGTACATTGGTCTGTTGGTCTATTTGCTCCAACTTTAACATTGGCAATAACTTTTTTAATATTCAAGATAGCAACTTGATATTTGGCATGCATGTGTATCTCATGGAGCTGCACATTTTGAGTGGTGAAAGGTCAAGTTCAAGGTCATCCGTCAAGGTCAGAGGTCAAATATATGTGGCCAAAATCGCTCATTTTATGAATACTTTTGCAATATTGAAGAGAGCAACTTGATATTTGGCATGCATGTGTATCTCATGGAGCCGCACATTTTGAGTGGTGAAAGGTCAAGGTCATCCTTCAAGGTCAGAGGTCAAATATATGTGGCCAAAATCGCTCATTTTATGAATACTTTGGCAATATTGAAGATACCCATTTGATATTTGGCATGCATGTGTATCTCATGGAGCCGCACATTTTGATTGGTAAAAGGTAAAGGTCATCCAAGGTCAGAGGTCAAGTATTTGTGGCCAAAATCTCTCATTTTATGAATTCTTTGGCAATATTGAAGATACCCACTTGATATATGGCATACATGTGTATCTCATTGAACCGCACATTTTGAGTGGTGAAAGGTCAAGGTCATCCTTCAAGGTCATAGGTAAACAAAAAAATCAAAGCAGCGCAGAAGGGGACATAGTGTTTCTGACAAACACATTTTTCAATATTGAAAATAGCAACTTGATATTTGGCATGCATGTGTATCTCATGGAGCTGCACATTTTGAGTGGTGAAAGGTGAAGGTCATCCTTCAAGGTCAAAGGTCAAATATATAGCTACAAAGCGGCGCAAAAGGGGACATAGTGTTTCTGACAAACACATATCTTGTTTATTTGAAATTTGGAGGTAAAAAAACGCGAGCTATACGAGGGAAAATACGGTAGTCATTTTTTAGTCAAAATCTGCTGAAATTAAAGAATTGTCAATTTAGATTAGTTATAAGTGCAAGAAATATTGTTATGCTTTAGATTCTTTGTAAATTGACAAGTAAAAGAAATAACGTTATACTGTGATTGCATGTTGGAGTGTTAAGAGTGAAATTGTTGTGAAAAAGGAAATTGTTGATCAAACAAAGTACTATGTGAAGTTGGAATAAGACATTAATCTTGGAATGAAATATGTTTCATCAATAGTCCATAATATGCAGTCTCACTTATTTTATTATTAATTTTGACAAATTATCAGTTAAAAGGAACCTTGCATATATAGTTGCATCATATTAATTGAATTTTCTTCAACAATGGATGTTAAAATGTTGTTTTTTTAGCTGGAAAAAATGGAACAGTGCTCATGCATGCAATAACACAATTTAAAAAAATACGGGCAAAATGATAACACATATAATCACTCATACATGCCAGACGTGCCGATCTTGGCGGGGCAGTCCTGTTTTTGGGGTGTTTGTCTGGATGTGACACAATTTGTCCCAACATTCGTACAAAATAACATAATGTTCTATAAGGTAACAATAAAATTTGCTATTCAAGCGCCGTCTGGCTAAAATAACCATCGCTAATATTGCCCCCTATTAACAAACCATATCTACTTGTTGAGTGATCCAGTGTTGTTTATGACACATGTTCAGTGCTCTATCGGCAAATTATAGATTTTATCGGGCATTCACACCATGGTGTTTATATTATAGGGGTCGCTATTTTTTTATGGCAGCTATTGCTAGCGATAGATGCATTATTGCAAATTAAAAGCCGACTGCATTTGTACATGTATTTCATGCCCCAAATCAAGTATAAGGTTCTATTACGCGGTATTCTATATACACCAGCTGAGGCTAAAAAACCTGTCAATACACCAGTTTTGTTTATCAAAATATT
This sequence comes from Dreissena polymorpha, assembly GCF_020536995.1. Classification (NCBI taxonomy): domain Eukaryota; kingdom Metazoa; phylum Mollusca; class Bivalvia; order Myida; family Dreissenidae; genus Dreissena; species Dreissena polymorpha. The sequence continues at coordinate 48,278,693 of NC_068363.1, read as the reverse complement.
TGAGCTCTGACTGATACACATTGAAGTTTGATATAAATCTACTTTCGATTTTGACTGATTTTCAGAAAATAATTTGTACCTATTGCATCAATCTAAATTAAGAGTTAATTGATGATTGGTTGAATAAAAACAGTGCTCGATGTGCACCCATCGCATTGAACAACTACGCATACCTCTGTCCCAAATTGAAGTCAAATAGAGGCATTTCACATAATGGATTCATCCGCCTATTGCACATGTGTGTTTACTTCCGGAAAATAAAAATGTCTGTGTTCATGAAATTCGTAAACACATATCGCCAACATTTGCCAGAAATTATGAGGTTTTGTAAGTAATATACTGATTACAGACTACAGTAAAGTTGGCATGATTTATTGTTTTAGGTGTCCTGCTTTTTGGTCAAATTTCCCAACATTTTTGATGGAATGTCCCGATTTGGACCTGGAAATTTCTGGCATGTATGAATCACTGTTAAAAAAGTCATGAAAAAGTGCTTATTATACTTTCATATTACACAAAAACAACCAGAACATAAAAACAAAAAAGTTTGTTTGAGAAAATTAACAAAATGGTATTAATTGCATGTTTGATATTTATTCCAAATTCACAAAGTTCACACTCAATTCTATATGAAATAGGAAATTCCTAATGGAAATATATTGCAATTTATTGAAAAAGTTTTTATTCCATATATAATAGTTTGCACGCTGTTGCAGAGAACTAACAAGATAAAACAAAATAAAAAGACAAAATTGTATTTGGCATTTATTTATTTTAAGCAAAATCAGTTTTTTTACATTTCAATACCAAATTTCAATATTATGATGTGTATTGAAAAAACAGCATAAATTACATGTAGCGTTAAATTATTATACCCCCACAAACGAAGTTTAGGGGGATATATAGGAGTGAACTTGTCTGTCGGTCAGTCGGTCGGTCTGTCTGTCGGTCCGTATTAAGTGTCCGCTCTCTAATTCAAGTAGTTTTCATTCGATCTTCACCAAACTTGGTCAGAAGTTGTATCTACATGATGTCTATGCCAAGTTCGAACATGGGCCTTGCCGGGTCAAAAACTATGACACGGGATGCAGCATGTTGTCCGCTCTCTAATTCAAGTAGTTTTCATCCGATCTTCACCAAACGTGGTCAGAAGTTGTATCTAGATGATCTTAAGGCCAAGTTCAAACATGGGCCTTGCCGGGTCAAAAACTAGGTCAAGGGGTCACTTAGTGCGTTTTAAACATTCAGCATGTTGTCCGCTCTCTAATTCAAGTAGTTTTCATCCGATCTTTACCAAACTTAGTCAGAAGTTGTATCTAGATGATCTTAAGGCCAAGTTCGAACATGGGCCATGCCAGATCAAAAACTAGGTCACAGGGTCACTTAGTAAGTTTTACACATTGAGCATGGTGTCCGCTCTCTATTTCAAGTAAATTAAATCCGATCTTCACCACACTTGGTCAGAAGCTGTAATTAGATGATGTGTAGGTCAAGTTCGAACATGGGCCATGCCGGGTCAAAAACAAGGTCACGGGGTCACTTAGTGTGTTTTAAACCTCACCATGTTGTCCGCTCTCTAATTCAAGTAGTTTTTATCCAATCTTCACCAAAATTGGTCAGAAGTTGCATCTTGATAATGACTAGGGCAAGTTTGAATATCGGTCATGCCGGGTCAAAAACAAGGTCGCGGGGTCACTTAGTGCGTTTTAAACATCACAATGTTGTCCGTTCTCTAATTCAAGTAGTTTTCATCCAATCTTCACCAAACTTGGTCAGAAGTTGTATCTAGATGATGTGTAAGTCAAGTTTGAATATGGGTCATGCCGGGTCAAAAACTAGGTAACGGGGTATCTTAGTGCCTTTTAAACCTCACCATGTTGTCCCCTCTCTAATTCATCCAATCCTCACCAAACTTTGTTTTATCAAAATGATCTCTTGGACAAGTTTGAACATGGGCCATTCCGGGCCTAAAACTAGGTCACGGGGTCACTTAGTGCGTTTTTTAACATTCAGTATGGTGTCCGCTCTCTTATTCAAGTAGTTTACAACCGATCTTCACCAAACTTGGTCAGAAGTTGTATCTAGATGATCTTAAGGCCAAGTTCGAACATGGGCCATGCCAGATCAAAAACTAGGTCACAGGGTCACTTAGTACGTTTTACACATTGAGCATGGTGTCCGCTCTCTATTTCAAGTAAATTAAATCCGATCTTCACCACACTTGGTCAGAAGCTGTAATTAGATGATGTGTAGGTCAAGTTCGAACATGGGCCATGCCGGGTCAAAAACAAGGTCACGGGGTCACTTAGTGTGTTTTAAACCTCACCATGTTGTCCGCTCTCTAATTCAAGTAGTTTTTATCCAATCTTCACCAAAATTGGTCAGAAGTTGTATCTTGATAATAACTAGGGCAAGTTTGAATATCGGTCATGCCGGGTCAAAAACAAGGTCGCGGGGTCACTTAGTGCGTTTTAAACATCACAATGTTGTCCGTTCTCTTATTCAAGTAGTTTTCATCCAATCTTCACCAAACTTGGTCAGAAGTTGTATCTAGATGATGTGTAAGTCAAGTTTGAATATGGGTCATGCCGGGTCAAAAACTAGGTCACGGGGTATCTTAGTGCGTTTTAAACCTCACCATGTTGTCCCCTCTCTAATTCATCCAATCCTCACCAAACTTTGTTTTATCAAAATGATCTCTTGGACAAGTTTGAACATGGGCCATTCCGGGCCTAAAACTAGGTCACGGGGTCACTTAGTGCGTTTTTTAACATTCAGTATGGTGTCCGCTCTCTTATTCAAGTAGTTTACAACCGATCTTCACCAAACTTTATGGAGATGATCTTAAAGTTAAAACATGGGCCTTTCTGGGTCAAAAACTAGGTCAAGGGGTCACTTAGTGCGTTTTAAAAATTGAGCATGGTGTCCGCTGTTTTTTTGAAGACGACATGCAAAATATTATGTGTCAATGCGGCATGTGTGGGTATTCATCACGGCTGTGACAAAGCTCTAGTTTTATTTTGATGACGTATTTAATCTGTTATGTGCGCAGTCATAAAGAACATCTGCATTTACATATTCATGTTAATGTCATAAGTCATGTTGACCTGGACAATTCCACAGGTGTTGGGCGCGTGGCCAAGTCACTTTAATACTATCAATTTGTCCTAAAACAAAAAAAATTATCATTTTGAAAAAGAAATTATTATTATTTTTTTTTCTGATATGATATATATAAACGTTTATTTTATATATCATATCAGAATTTTTAGCTCACATGAGCACATCGTGCTCATGGTGAGCTTTTGTGATCGCCTTTTGTTCGTTGTGCGTCGTCCGTCGTCTGGCATCAACATTTGCCTTGTTAACACTCTAGAGGCCACATTTATTGTCCAATCTTCATGAAATTTGGTCAGAAGATTGGTCTCAATGATATCTTGGATGAGTTCAAAAATGGTTACGTTTGCTTGAAAAACATGGCTTCCAAGAGGCGGGGCATTTTCCTTATAAGGCTATAGTAAAACCTTGTTAACACTCTAGAGGCCACATTTATTGTCCGATCTTTATGAAACTTCGTCAGAAGATTCATCCCAATAATATCTTGGATGAGTTCGAAAATGATGCCGGTTGGTTGAAAAACATGGCTGCCAGGGGGCAGGGCATTTTTCCTTATAAGGCTATAGTAAAACCTTGTTAACACTCTAGAGGCCACATTTATTTTCCAATCTTCATGAAACTTGCTCAGAAGATTTGTCCCACTGATATCTTGGATGAGTTCAAAAATGGTAACCTTTGCTTTAAAAACATGGCTGCCAAGGGGCGGGGCATTTTTCCTTATATGGCTATATATTTTGCTGTAGTAAAATCTTGTTAACACTCTAGAGGCCACATTTATCGTCCAATCTTCATGAAACTTGGTCAGAAAATTCATCCCAATAATATCTTGGACGAGATAGAAAATGATGCCCGTTGGTTGAAAAACATGGCCGCCAGGGGGCAGGGCATTTTTCCTTATATAACTATAGAAAAACCTTGTTAACACTCCAGAGGCCACATTTATTGTCCGATCTTGATGAAATATGATCAGAAGATTTGTCTTAATGATATCTTGGATGAGTACGAAAATGGTTACGTTTGCTTGAAAAACATGGCCGCCAAGGGGCGGGGCATTTTTCCTTATACGGCTATATAAGGCTATAGTAAAATCTTGTTAACACTCTAGAGGCCACTTTTTTAGTCCGATCTTCATGAAACTCAGTCAGAAGATTCATCCCAATAATATCTTGGATGAGTTCAAAAATGATGCCAGTTGGTTGAAAAACATGGCCACCATAGGGGCCGGGCTATTTTTCCTTATATGGCTATAGTAAAACCTTGTTAACACTCTAGAGGTCACATTTATTTTCCGATCATCATGAAACTTGGTCAGAAGATTTGTCCCAATGATATCTTGGATGAGTTCGAAAATGGTTTTTGTTGCTTTAAAAACATGGCCACCAGGGGCAGGGCATTTTTCCTTATATGGCCATAGTAAAACCTTGTTAACACTCTAGAGGCCACATTTATTGTCCAATTTTCATGAAATTTGGTCAGAAAATTGGTCTCAATGATATCTTAGATGAGTTCGAAAATAATTATGTTTGCTTGAAAAAATGGCTCCAAAGGGGCGTGGCATTTTTCCTTATATGGCTTTAGTAAAATCTTGTTAACACTCTAGAGGCCACATTTATTTTCCGATCTTCGTGAAACTTGGTCAGAAGATTTGTCCCAATAATATCTTGTTATCTCGAGTGAGCGACTTTGGGCCTTTCAGGCCCTCTTGTTTTTTTTCTCAGAATTTCTTCTCTTTTTTTTTTTAAATGATAATTTTTTTGGTTTATGACAAATTGATAGTATTAAAGTGACTTGGCCACGCGCCCAACACCTGTGGACAATTCAAGTTGTGTATAATGATTTATGTTTCAGAAAACCAAATCCTCAAGGATTGTATCATTTGCGATTGTTTAACTGTCAATATCCACGTTGCCAAACTGTGCTTGCTTTACCATTTCCAAGAGGGAACCAGGAAACTTAACTTTTGTTGCAGTTGTTGCTGGACATCCCCAGAGAATTTACTTTTTTATGCCTGCATATAGATATAGGAGATTTGTTGATTTCGTTGTATGATCTTATAGAGCCATGCTTTGTAAAGAAAGGGGTTTAATGCATGTGCATAAAGTGTTGTCCAAGATAAGCCTGTACAGTCTGCTAATCAGGGACAACACTTTCAGCTTGTATAGTATTTTTTGTTTATAGTCTCTTCTAAGTGAAAGTCCAGTTTGGGTGGAAAGTGGCGTCCCTGATTAGCCTGTGCAGACTGCACAGGCTAATCTGGGAACTACACTTTATGCATATGCATTAAACCCCCTTTTCACAGAAGTGGTTTTATAAAAAATAAAATTGTGAATAGCAGAGGATTATTTTCTTGGTTGTCTACATGTCCAATCCATTAAGCCTCTTGTAGGACCCATCAGAGCAAGGGGCGTACGGATGCTACAGCCAGGACTTGTACATTAATCCCAATGATTTTACCTCCAAGGTAGACCAGACATGTTGTACTGCTGCATGGGAGGCTTCTTCCCCCCACCCCCATATAGATGGTTTTTAAAATTCAAACAGTGTTTGATGTAAGATCTGGCGTGCTTAGATGAATTTATTAATTTGTTTTGGTCATATTTTTTAGTGAAACAACATTGTATCAAAGCCTTAAATCAATCAAATTATTTAAAAGTAAAATACGCATATATATCAAATAATGTGTTGGCATTTCTTAGGGTTTTGCAGATGAAATGGTAATCATTTTAAAGAATACAGAATGAGCAACAATATGTTTTGTTTGAAAAATCCCTGTTCTTACATCAAACATGTGTTATGTTGTTTTTTAACTGTATATTGCTTTTGTTATTATAGACATTATAATTTAATAAGTTTGACATTTTCTTGGGTTGCTTCTTTATTATTGTATTTATGTTGTTAGGAACCTAACAATCTGAAATACGTTAAGATAGCATTATTTTTTATATGAAGGTTTAAACAACATTTCACATAATAGGAACACCTTGGTTAGCAGAGTATATGATAATGTTTGTGGGGATTATATCTCGGCCAAGTCAGATATCTTGTTAGATTGCTAGAATCACCTAAAAATTATGGCCCTTGAATTATGAACAAATGGCAAAAGGAACCTTGTCCCCTATATAACTAAAATAGTTTTAATGATATTGTCTTCAATATTGGCGACACTGTTACAAGGCATGATATCTTGAGTTTGATTGCGTGATGTTCTTCTGAATTGTGATCCATGCATTATCCCTAATTGCATTAATAATTGTACTGTCTGAAATTGATTTCCATTCAAACATTTAGTTGGCATCAACAAATCTTGCTGAAACCGTAGGTAAAGTGAGCTTGAATAGACACCTTAATGTTCTGAAATGCTACAAATGTAAACCTCTTTCACACAATATGTTACCCAGACCTTTAACAGGCAATGTGACAGGTTGCCACTCTTGACATCAGCGCAAGCCCTGACTGTACTTGTTAATATGTAACCAGGTTTTCAATAATGAGTCAGACTTTCAAGGGGACCTTGTAACTTTTTCTCCAATAATAACTAAAAATCTTAGGATTACTTGGTTGAATTGCATATTTTTATGAATGGTTCAAAAGCATTTTCATTTGCATCTTTCTTTTATACCTTTCATAAAAAGTCATTTGGTATCTACAGTATGAACAAGCTTTAACCCAAAACTTAAAACAGTATTTCAGATTGTTAGTTCTGCAAGGATTTTTATTCTTAGCCTTGTGATATACTGTAAAATCATTTATTTGTGGGACATTAATTTTCACAGACTTTGAGGGTTGACCGATCCATTAATTCAAAAGAAACCCATCAGAAAATGACCATCAAAACTTGCTCTTTTTGTTCTCTTAAATCAGAAATCAAGAATTTATGTTTCCTAAAAAAAATTCATGCTAACAAATATTAAAGGTTTTACAGTATTTTTTTTTTAATGAGGTTGATGTAGTATTCAATATTTATTTGTTTACATTGTTATTCTTATCCTTTCGTTTTATTATTGTGCATGCGTTTTAGGCCTCGGCAATGGCTGCAGAGGAGCTCTATGGGGAGGGTATCTATCACTTCCCGAATGCTTACACCTCTCAGGTAATGTGCGCGACAAATCTTTAGCAATACATGGTAACTGGACCTAATGTGGTAGTTCCTTGATTTATCATACTGTTGTCTTATTCAGTGTTACAGTACATTTATGCACACAGAATGACATTAACTCTTACAGTTCTGGTACCGAATTTTGAAGGCCTTTGCAAACAGTTTGGATCTAGATGAGACGCCACAAAATGTGGTGTCTCATCAGGATCCAAACTGTTTGGTATTCTGATAGTATTCTTTGAAAAAAATCGAAAGAAAATGCTAATTTTAGAAATTCAGCAGACGACATTTTAGCAGACGACAAATTTCCCAGCATGCAAAGGGTTAATAAACAACTAATTATACACCGTGGAAGAATTATTGGTATTTTTGTGGATTGTAGATTTAATTTGATTGTAAATAACAGTAGTTTGTGAATCTCAATATCTCAAGTTCAGTTAACATCTTATAACTCCTGATGTATGCAAAGGTTGTTATTATTGCTGTTTGCACTTTGTCAGAAAAGGATGAAATTTTAATATTCTTAAGATTGCATTCTTAAATACTAGATGTAAAATGTGCTTTCTGTCCTTAGTACCAAATAATGCTAATTGTGACCACTCTATGAGTCTTATTAAATTTGTTTGTGCAATTTTTATTAAAATTTCTTTCTCTTATAATTTTATTATAATGATTTCTCTGTTTATTTTCCCTTAAAATCTCAAAACAGTTTGATACTATATAAACACTTCAAATGGAAAAAATCATGTCTTGGTAGGGGCCAATACAAGGTATATCAGGGTTTTGATTTTGTCACCTAATAATACTTCAGGTCTAGTAGCTTTTAACAGATGTTTACATCCATGAGGAATAAATGTTGATACTTCTAAATATTGACACTCAATTTGTAGGGATAATTTGTGTAAAAACTGAAATGTTGGTAATTGAAAAGAATATATATTTAATGTCATTTAACATTATTTGATATATCTGGGGAATTATTTTTTTTAATTACTGAATAAGAATTTTACAATAATTTTCAAATGCATAAAGAAAAAAAAAAATTAGATTTAAATAAAATGAACTTTCTTTTTTAAAATCTGTAAAATTGCATGCTCACTTTTGTTTGTGTTACTTGTGCATGTATTGATCATATTGTGTCTTTGTGTGGTTGCTAACATTAACCAGCATGCGTTTATTGTTATTTGTCTGCACATACTTGTATGTCATACTTAAACAACTCCCCTTTCCAATCTCTTGGCAAAAGCATCGGCAACAGCATTAGCAACAGCGGTTCTTTCAATGGCATCTCTGAGACATTGTGTGTGCATGGTTATAAATTGAAAACCACTGTTGCCCAGCTTTCTACTTTCCTTGTTGCCCAGCTTTCTATTTTTCTTGTTCCCCAGCTTTCTACTTTCCATTGTTCTTCCTGTCAATATGTCTTCTATGGAGGACATTTGAGTGTTTTCTGACAAATTAGCAGCTCAGTATACATTATCAGGGCAATCGGCTCCTGCTTATTAAGAGTCCTCGTTAACACCTATGTTCTTAGGCTTACCTGCTGCTAGTGCTCTTGCCTACTTCAAAAGATGTCCACCTGAGATTACAACAGAAAATCTGTTAATGGAGATAAAGCTCTAAGCTTATTTTAAAAAGCATTTTTTCAAGATACAAAGGGCCATACCTCTGCTATTTACAGATGGTGTACAATGCCATTTGGCGTGCATCATCCTCTTTTTCATAATTATACTCATACCAAGTATCAATGAAATCTGCCAAAGCACTTCCAAGATATGGCTCCGGACTCAAAAGTGAGCATTTTTTCAAGATATGGAGGGCCATAACTCCGTTATTAACAGATGGTGTACAGTGAAATTAGGCGTGCATCATCCGCTTATCCAAATATATACTCATACCATGTTTCAATGAAATCCGCCAAAGCACTTCCAAGATATGGCTCAGGACATAAAAGTGCTGGCTGGATGGACGGATGGAAATACGGACAGACAACACCAAAACAATTTACATCCTCATATGAAACATGGATAGATGGCAATATGAAAATTATGCACATCATTTCATTTTGTTCCTACGTCAAAAATTGGCTATGGCAACAAATAGACTAGAAATACTGCTGAAAATGGTGGCTTTCTGGATCCTGCGATAACTTGAAAAGTTCTTCATATTTTTTCATGAAACTTGATACATGGATAGATGGCAATATGGACATTATGCAATTGCATGTCATTTCATTTTTTTTTCTACATAAAAAATTATGGTTGCTATGGCAACACATAATAAAAAAATTCTGACAGTGGTGGAATTTCTGACAATGGTGGAGCCGGTAGGGAACATATATTGCTTGGCAATAGTCTTGTTCATTATTTAGTCATTCCTTTACTATGTATCAAGGGATTCTGTAATTACTGTCCGCAATTGTTCTCCATTATCTAGCTGAGCGTCAAATATAAGATCCAGGTTGCTAGGGTCATGGTCAAAGTCACACACAAAGGTCAAAATCACACATGTTGATTAAATATGCCTTATTTGGTAAGGATTCAACCATACTAAAATGGATTCTCAAAATGTCCTGATGTAATTGTTCTCAATTATCAGGCACAACCCTTCACTTATACCTTTTCTTTTAGTTCTACACCCATCCATAAACATAATTTATTTTGCAGGGATATCACTTCAATGAATTTGCTTGTTAGCTCATCTAATTTTTTTTTTTAAATTATGAGCTATTGTAATCTCCTTGGCGTCGGCGTTGGCGTCGGCGTCCGGTTAAGTTTTGCATTTAGGTCCACTTTTCTCAGAAAGTGTCAATGCTATTGCATTCAAACTCGGTACACTTACTTACTATCATGAGGGGACTGGGCAGGCAAAGTTAGATAACTCTGGTGTGCATTTTGACAGAATTATGTGCCCTTTTTATACTTAAAAAATTGAAAATTTTGGTTAAGTTTTGTGTTTAGGTCCATTTTATTCCTTAAGTATCAAAGCCATTGCTTTCATACTTGCAACAATTACTTACTATCATAAGGGGACTGTGCAGGCAAACTTTTGTAACTTTGACTGGCGTTTTGACAGAATTATGTGCCCTTTTTATACTTAGAAAATTGAAAATTTGGTAAAGTTTTGTGTTTAGGTCCTCTTTATTCCTACAGTATCAAAGCTATTGCTTTCATACTTGCAACACTTTTTAACTATCATAAGGGGACTGTGCAGGCAAAGTTATGTAACTCTGACTGGCATTTGGACGGAATTATGGGCCCTTTATACTTAGAAAATTGAAAATTTGGTTAAGTTTTGTGTTTTGGTCCACTTTACCCCTAAAGTATCATAGATATTGCTTTCATACTTGGAACACTCGCAAACTATCATAAGGGTACAGTAAAAGGACAAGTTTCATAACTGTGGTTGTCATTTTTATGGAATTATGGCCCTTTTTTGACTTAGTAACTTTGAATATATGGTTAAATTTTGTGTTTCTATCCACTTTACTTCTAAAGTATCAAGGCTATTGCTTTCAAACTTCAAATACTTTCATGCTATCATGAGATTACTGTACCTGGCAAGTTGAATTTTACCTTGACCTTTGAATGACCTTGACTCTCAAGGTCAAATTATTAAATTTTGCTTAAATTGCCATAACTTCTTTATTTATGATTAGATTTGATTGATACTTTGACAAAACTACTCTTACCTGACATACCACAATAGACTCCACCCAAACAATCCCCCGTGCCCTGCCCCCCTCCCCCCCCCACCCTGAATCCCACGCCCCCTAAATTTATATTTTTTTTGTAAGATCATCTCACAAATGATGACAACCACACCCTCACACTATACCCCCCCCACATCCACCCCACCCCCGCAATTTTTTTTTTAAAACGGTTAAAAAACAGAAATATTTATATTTATTATTTTATTTTTGAAATACCATCCAACCATCGCACCCAAGAATCCCCTCCCCCCCCCCACCCCCATTGAAAAAAAAATTAATTTTTTTTTGCATTTTTTTTCCACCTCAAATATTTATGTCCCTTGACATATTGCTTTCATATTTTGCATACTTCTTTACCAACATGACCCCAATCTATAAACAAGAGCAGACAACTGTATCAAGTATTTTGTAAGAATTATGGCCCTTTTTTCACTTAGAATATGCATATTATTGATAAATCTATGTTAAAGTTTGCGTACCACCTCAAAATGTTCTATGTCCCTTGACATATTGCTTTCATATTTTGCATACTTCTTTACCAGCATGACCCCAATCTATAAACAAGAGCAGACAACTGTATCTTGTATTTTGTAAGGATTATGGCCCTTTTTTGCACTTAAGAAAAAAAAAAAAAATTGTGTTTAGGTCCACTTTTTCCTAAAGTATCAAAGCTATTGCTTTCATACTAGCAGCACTTACTAACTATAATAAGGGGACTTTGCATGCAAAGTTATGTTACTCTGACTGGCATTTTGACAGAATTATGGCCCCTTTTATACTTAGACAATTGAACATTTGGTTAAGTTTTGTGTCTTGGTCCCCTTTTATACTTAGACAATTGAACATTTGGTTAAGTGTTGTGTCTTGGTCCATTTTTCTCCTAAAGTATCATTGCTATAATTGCTTTCAGACTTGGAACACTAGCTAACTATCATAAGGGGACTGTACAGGAAAAGTTGCATAACTCTTGTTGGCATTTTAACGGAATTATGACTCATTTTTTATTTAGTCACTTTGAATATTTTGTTAAATTTGTGTTAAGATCTACTTTACTTCTAAAGTATACCACCTCATTTATTTATGTCTCTTGACATATTGCTTTCATATTTTGCATACTTCTTTACCACCATGACCCCAATCTATAAACAAAAGCAGACAACTGTATCAAGTATTTTGTAAGAATTATGGCCCTTTTTTCACTTAGAATATGCATATTATGGATAAATCTATGTTAAAGTTTGCGTACCACCTCAAATATGTTCTATGTCCCTTGACATATTGCTTTCATATTTTGCATACTTCTTTACCAGCATGTCCCCAATCTATAAACAAGAGCAGACAACTGTATCATGTATTTTGTAAGGATTATGGCCCTTTTTTGCACTTTTGAAATTAAAAAATTTGTTTATTTTTGTGTTTAGGTCCACTTTTTCCTAAAGTATCAAAGCTATTGCTTTCATACTAGCAACACTAACTAACTATAATAAGGGGACTTTGCATGCAAATTTATGTTACTCTGACTGGCATTTTGACTGAATTATGTCCCCTTTTATACTTAGACAATTGAACATTTGGTTAAGTGTTGTGTCTTGGTCCATTTTTCTCCTAAAGTATCATTGCTATAATTGCTTTCAGACTTGGAACACTAGCTAACTATCATAAGGGGACTGTACAGGAAAAGTTGCATAACTCTTGTTGGCATTTTAACGGAATTATGGCCCTTTTTTTACTTAGTCACTTTGAATATTTTGTTAAATTTTGTGTTAAGATCCACTTTACTTCTAAAGTATCAAGGCTATTGCTTTCAAACTTCAAATACTTATTATTATGAGGGTACTGTACCTGGCAAGTTGAATTTGACCTTGACCTTTGAATTCAAGGTCAATTTAATAAATTTTGCTTAAATTGCCATAACTTCTTTATTTATGATCAGATTTGATTCATACTTTGACAAAACAAAACTTACCGGACATACCACAATGGACTCCATCCAAACCATCCACCACGCCCCACCCCAGAATCCCCCCCCCCCAGAAAAACCAACATTTTTTCCTTTTTTTAACCAGGTTTTCCGAAGGAAAAAACTGGTTATTAGATTGGCGAATGCGGGCGGGCTGGCTGGCGGGCTGGCGGAACAAGCTTGTCCGGGCCATAACTATGTCGTTCATTGTCAGATTTTAAAATCATTTGGCACATTTGTTCACCATCATTGGACGGTGTGTCGCGCGAAATAATTACGTCGATATCTCCAAGGTCAAGGTCACACTTTGAGTTCAAAGGTCAAAAATGGCCATAAATGAGCTTGTCCGAGCCATAACTATGTCGTTCATCGTCAGATTTTAAAATCATTTGGCACATTTGTTCACCATCATTGGACGGTGTGTCGCGCGAAATAATTACGTCGATATCTCCAAGGTCAAGGTCACACTTTGAGTTCAAAGGTCAAAAATGGCCATAAATGAGCTTGTCCTGGCCATAACTATGTCATTCATTGTGAGATTTTAAAATCATTTGGCACATTTGTTCACCATCATGGGACGGTGTGTCCCACGAAGGAATCACGTCAATATCTCCAATGTCAAGGTCGCCACGACTAAAAATAGATTTTAAAAAAAACAAAAAAACTTACAAAGGGGGTTAATTTTTTTTGGTCATTTCAAAAGTTCAGTTTGAGTTTTCTCCCTTTATCAGATTTTTTTTTCACAATGAAAACCTGGTTTTGTGACAATTTTGTCCCTTGTTTCTTCTTATTTTTGAAAGATAATCTAATAAATGACCACCCCCTCCACATTATACCCCCCTCTCCACCCCCACACCCAAAAAGAATTTTACTTTTTCTTTTATGCCTTATTGAATATGAACAATTTCCCCATGATGGCTTACGTTATACTGTCAAGCACTTAGTCTTCTGACAGCTCTTGTTTGGTTAACTTCTCTGATATTGATTTGAGTACGCAACTAATAAATTAATATCTGGAACAAAAAAAGCATTCAAGTTAGGGTAGATTTGATTTGTCTTGGCTTTATCAAATATCTTATTATAAGTGCATTTTGTAGTTAAACACAAATAATGAGGACTAGGTAAAGAACTTACATTGGTGTAGATGTTACGTTGCTATACATGGTACCTTGCTATACACATGCTCTTTTTATACATGGTACTAAATTTGTTACCTTGTTATACATGGTACCTTGGTTTACAGCAAATTGTTATACATAATACTTAAGATGTAACCTTGATATACATAGTAGTACCTTGCTATACAAGGCACCTTGCTATACATAGTGCCTTGTTTTGCATGGTACTGAAGATATTACATAGCTGTAAATATTGTTATGCTAAAATGGTGCATTGTTCTACACAGTGTTTTGTTATACATGTTACTGGTACTGAAGATTTTATATTGCTATATATATATTGCAATATTATACATGGTGTCTAGCTATGCACATTGTTTTTATGCCCCCGAAGGAGGGCATATAGTGATCGGACCGTCGGTCTGTCTTTCCGTCACACTTTGCATTTAGGTTTACAAAAATGCTCATAGCTTCTATGTCCCTTGAGATATAACCTTCATATTTGGTATGCATGTGTATATGGACAAGGCCTTTCCATACGCACAAAAATTTGGACCCCTGTGACCTTGACCTTGAACTTAGGGTCCGCATTTAGGTTTCGAAATCTGCATTTAGTTTTCAAAAAATGCTCATTACTTTTATGTCTCTTTTTTTGACCCCTGTGACCTTGACCTTGAACTTAGGGTCCGCATTTAGGTTTCGAAATCTGCATTTAGGTTTAGAAAAAAGCTCATAACTTCTATGTCCCTTGAGATATAACCTTTATATTTGGTATGCATGTGCATATGGACAAGGCCTAGCTTTCCATACGCTTAAAATTTTTGACCCCTGTGACCTTGAACTTAGGGTCCACATTTAGGTTTCGAAATCTGCATTTAGGTTTAGAAAAATGCTCATAACTTCAATGTCCCTTGAGATATAACCTTCATATTTGGTATGCATGTGTGTATGGACAAGGCCTTTCCATGCGCACAAATATTTTGACCCCTGTGACCTTGACCTTGAACTTAGGGTCCCCATTTAGGTTTCAAAATCTGCATTTAGGTTTAGAAAAATGCTCATAACTTCTATGTCCCTTGAGATATAACCTTCATATTTCTTATGCATGTGTATATGGACAAGGCCTTTCCATGCGCACAACAATTTGACCCCTGTGACCTTGACCTTGAACTTTTTCAAAATCTGCGTTTAGGTTTCGAAAATTGCTCATAACTTCTATCAAAGCGTTTATAGGGGGCATATGTCATTCTATGGTGACAGCTCTTGTTTAAACATATTACTATACATGTAGATGATGCCTTGCTTTGCAAAGTGTCTAATTATACACATTGTACACTGTTTGGCCCTATTTAAGGTAACGGTAAAGGCTTTACATGACTACCAGGCCAACTGCGAGGATGAGCTGACCTTCTACAAGGGCTCCATCATCTACAATGTCAACAAGCAGGATAGTGGATGGTACAGTTGGCTTAACCCTTTACCACTCAGATATGTACTTTGACCTGTGTGGACAACCTTTCTTAATAGATTCAAGTTTTTAAGGCTTCATTTTCAACCATAAGGTACTGATGAGCAGCAAACAGCATTAAACCATAACAGACTGTGAGCTACTCACCATGGTTGCATGTAGCCATTATCACTTTGCTTTTTAGCAAGAAAGGATTGAACTCATTTGATAATTATAGGAAACAGTACCAATAATACAGGTGGAAATATAGACTTTTTGAATGTATTTGACAAAAGTTATATAGATAATAATTATAGTTAGGCCTAGATTTATCAAAAACATAACCAGGATAATTATATAATTTTATCAGTCAAAATATTTGTAGTAAAATCATAGTTTCTTCTAAAAAAAATTGTTGTTGAGATTATTTGACACACAATTTTCATTGAATATTATTTGTCTCACTCGCTGAGTAACCCATGTTTTATATTTGACATCCAATATGAAAATGGTAGGGATAGTGTCACATACCTTAATTGAATATTTTTATGTCCCCCACTATAGTAGTGGGGGACATATTGTTTTTGCCCTGTCTGTTGGTTGGTCTGTTGGTCTGTTGGTTGGTTGGTTGGTTGGTTGGTTTGCGCCAACTTTAACATTTGCAATAACTTTTGCAATATTCAAGATAGCAACTTGATATTTGGCATGCATATGTATCTCATGGAGCTGCACATTTTGAGTGGTGAAAGGTCAAGGTCAAGGTCATCCTTCAAGGTCAAAGGTCAAATATATGGGTCAAAATCGCTCATTTAATGTACACTTTTGCAGTATTTCAATATTCAAGATAGCAACTTGATATTTGGCATGCATGTGTATCTCATGGAGCTGCACATTTTGAGTGGTGAAAGGTCAAGGTCAAGGTCATCCTTCAAGGTCAGAGGTCAAATATATGTGGCCCAAATCGCTTATTTTATGAATACTTTTGCAATATTGCAGATAGCAACTTGATATTTGGCATGCATGTGTATCTCATGGAGCTGCACATTTTGAGTGGTCAAAGGTCAAGGTCAAGGTCATCCTTCAAGGTCAAATATATAGGTCAAAATTGCTCATGTAATGTCACTTCTGCAATATTGAAGCTAGCAATTTTATATTTGAAATGCATGTGTATCTCATGGAGCTGCACATTTTGAGTGGTGAAGGGTCAAGGTCAAGGTCATCCTTCAAGGTCAAACA
Organism: Dreissena polymorpha; assembly: GCF_020536995.1. Classification (NCBI taxonomy): domain Eukaryota; kingdom Metazoa; phylum Mollusca; class Bivalvia; order Myida; family Dreissenidae; genus Dreissena; species Dreissena polymorpha. The sequence continues at coordinate 48,262,007 of NC_068363.1, read as the reverse complement.
TCATATAGGGGTCAAGGTCATCCTTCAAGGTCAAACATTATATAGGGGGACTTTGTGTTTTACAAACACATCTTGTTAATATTTGAATTATTGGTATTAACTACTTTGAACTGTGTAGTGTACATCAGCTATACTTTGAACTGTGTAGTGTACATCAGCTATACTTTGAACTTTGTAGTGTACATCAGTTAAATATTTCCAAAATATTTGTCCAGATTTGTTGTTAGAGCATTCGCAAGATCTTTGAAGGACCCAGCACTGGTTTTACAGAAAATTGACTAACCGTTATGCTTTAATTCTTTGTAATTAAGTATTAAAATAACTTATTTTAAACTAACAGTTTATAGTGGGTGTTAAAATGATTATAAGAATTATTGTGTACTCTTATAGGTGGCGTGGAGATTATGGTGAGAAGCGTCAGTACTGGTTCCCAGCCAACTATGTGGTGGAGCTGGAGTCCAAGGATGAGTCCACAGAGAACACGCCGCTTGGCAACCTGCAGAAGGGCGTCATTGACGTCACTGGATGTATAACAGGTGTGTGCATGTTTAACAAATGTGTGGATGCATTTGACGGCCGGGTGTTTGGATGTTTAACAATGTGTGGATGTTTAACAGGTGTTTGGATGTTTAACAATGTGTGGATGTTTAACAGGTGTTTGGATGTTTACAAGAGTGTGTGGATGTTTGATGGATAGGTGGATTTTAGTGGATGTGAGCATGTTTGAAAGATTTGTCATGGATGTGAGCATGTTTTAAAGATTTGTCAATGTGTAACAGGTTTAACATATGTTTGTATCTTTTAACTTGTGGGTGGGTATTTTCCAGGTTTGTGGTCATTGAACATGTCTTTCGAAAAACTCATGTTCACTGTTAAAATATTTTACTGGCTTTTACCAAGTTTTGGCATTGTTTGATTGTGATCAATCCATTCAATAAGTATGCATGATTTCCAAAAGTAGGAGGGAAATTTAAAAGTTATTTTTACTTAAGCTTATAAACTAAAGGACTGTATTTAGCTCACCTGTCACGAAGTGACATGGTTAGCTTATGTGACCGTGTGATGTCCGGCGTCCGTATGTGCGTGCGTGCGTCCGTCAACAATTTGCTTGTGTAGACAGTAGAGGTCACAGTTTTCATCCAATCTTTATGAAATTTGGTCAGAATGTTTATCTTGATGAAATCTGGGTTGGGATTGTATTTGGGTCATCTGGGGTCAAAAACTAAGTCACTAGGTCAAAAACTAGGTCACTAGGTCAAATAATAGAAAAACCTTAAATTGACAATAGAGGTCGCAGTTTTATCCATTCTTTATGAAATTTGGTCAGAATGTTTATCTTGATGAAATCTGGGTTGGGATTGTATTTGGGTCATCTTGGGTCAAAAACTAGGTCACCAGGTCAAATAATAGAAAAACCTTGTGTAGACAATAGAGGTCACAGTTTTCATCCAATCTTCATGAAATTTGGTCAGAATGTTTGTCTTGAAAAAATCTGGGTTGGGATTGTATTTGGGTCATTTGGGGTCAAAAACTAGGTCACTTGGTCAAATGATAGAAAAACCTTGTGTAGGCAATAGAGGTCACAGTTTTTATCCAATCTTTATAAAATTTGATCAGAATGTTTATCTTGTTGAAATATGGGTTGGGATTGTATTTGGGTCACCTGGGGTCAAAAACTAGGTCACTAGGTCAAATATTAGAAAAACCTTGTGTAGACAATAGAGGTCACAGTTTTCATCCAATCTTAATGAAATTTGGTCAGAATGTTTATCTTGATGAAATCTGGGTTTGGATTGTATTTGGTTAGTCAGGTGAGCGATTCAGGGCCATCATGGCCCTCTTGTTTATACAAACAAATCAGCATAGAAAAGGAATTTACCCACCATCTGGGTCTTTACCAACCCTCTATCAATCCCATAGTGTACTGTCGATTTCAGAGGTGGTTCAGGCCAGAGGCAACAAGCCTTGCTGTTTCCGCATCTACAGTCCGTCCATCCCAGGGTCTGGTCACCTGGAGATCGCGTGTGACTCTGAGAGTGACATGAAGGACTGGGTAGAGAACATACGCTTGTGTGCTGACAATCTCCAGGATCAGGTGAAAGATAGCTCTAGGTCTTAAAGGCTCAAAATAGGTCTTGTATACTTCAAAGATGGGCCAATCAGAATGCCTGTTAGGTTCCAGTGTTGATTGCCGTTGTGTTGAATGACTAATCCACGAGCAGGCTCTGGGCCCTGATTTCTAAAAAAAATTAAGTCGGTTTTAAGAATAACGGACTTAAATGGCTTATTGTATGGATTTGTATTTCTGTTTTAAAGGTTATAGTTATGCCACCAGTAGGGTGGCATATAGCAGTTGAACTGTCCGTCAGTATGTCAGTATGTGTGTATGTCAGTATGTGTGTATGTCAGTCTATCCGTCCGTCCGAAAAAAACACTTTAACGTTGGCCGTAACTTTTGCATTATTGAAGATAGAAACTTGATATTTGGCATGCATGTGCATCTCACGGAGCTGCACATTTTGAGTGGTGAAAGGTGAAGGTCAAGGTCATCCTTCAAAGTCAAATGTCTAATATATGGTGTCTGTTCGTCCGTCCAAAAACTTTAACATTGGCCATAAATTTTTCACTATTGAAGATAGCAACTTGATATTTGACATGCATGTGTATCTCATGGAACTGAACATTTTGAGTGGTGAAAGGTGAAGGTCAAGGTCATCCTTCAAGGTCAAATGTCAAATATATGCTGTCTGTGCCTCCGAAAACTTTAACATTGGCCATTACTTTTTCAATATTGAAGGTGAAGGTCAAGGTCATCCTTCAAGGTATTGAAGATAGCAACTTGACATTAGGCATGCATGTGTATCTCATGAAGCTGCACATTTTGAGTGGTGAAAGTTCAAGGTCAAGGTCATACTTCAAGGTCAAAGGTAAAAAAAATAAAAAAAAAAATCAAAGCAGCGTTCTCATGAAGCTGCACATTGTCAGTGGTGGAAGTTCAAGGTCAAGGTCATCCTTCAAGGTCAAAGGTAATTTTTTTATTATTTCAAAGCGGTGCAATAGGGGGCATTGTGTTTCTGCCGAACACATCTCTTGTTTTGAATAAAATAGTTTTTATTTTGTTTATTTCAAAGGTAATTTTCATTTTAACCTTGTTATATTTTAACAATAAAATGGTATTAGACTTTATTGCAATTTGAAAAAAAGAAGGGTTTAATCTTATTTCTTCCAAACGGACTTAAGAATATTTTAGAAGTCGTGGCCGGGACTGTGAACACTCTTAAGCTATATCTTGGCTTTTATATCAAAGTATTAACCAATAGCAATGACTGCCAGATTCCTGCTGTAATTTCCAGACCTTTTAAGGTATCATGAATGTGATTAATCACCATATTCCAGTTTTGATTTTCCATTGGTTTAATTGTTAAGATACGGATTTCAACAACTGAAAAAAAAAGTTTGTTAGCTTGGTTACAGACCCCTTTGTTCCATGGAATGAAAATAGTCATAAGCTTAAAACTAGTCTTAATGATAATAAAGATTTAGCCAATAAAAATTGAAGGACAGAGCATGAAATAAATGTTAACAACAGTGCTGATTATTTTATGTCATAGTCTGCATATAAGTTTTTTTGTTGTCACTGAGCAAATCTTCACAATAGTTGAAATGTAGCGTATGTGTAGGTTTGTCTATGTAGTTTTAAAATGTTTAACCCATTTATAGTCCAGTCGATTTGTGTGAAAATTGTTCACAAAATGATAAAAGCATGAAACTTTGCAGAAATGGAGTTAAGGTTATAACAATTAATTTTGGATATGGACCCATCTTAAAAAATCAAAATGGCAGACTTTGGCAGCCATTTTAAAATGGCAGCCATAATTTGTTCATAAAAAATCTTCAACAAATCATAACAATTATTTTTGTTCATCTATTTCAATAAAATTTGGTATACAAATCTCTCATAATATCCCCAATCAATAAACTTCTTCAATTGGCAAAAATAAGACGGCCATCTTAAAAAGCGGCCATTTTAAAAATTACATTTTTCGACATTGCCAAAAGAATGCATTTTTTAAATTATTTTTTTATTAATAGTAGCCTAGGTAATCTTTTTTTCATAAAAATTAAAAACGCTTACATATTACTTTAAATGTATATCCTAACACATTATCTATGTAAATTATTTTTCAACTCAATGCATGCACATATCTATTCTGGATGCCCGACTAAAATGTTCTGTAGTAATTCACGCGATGCGCTTAGCAATTGCTTTCGCAACCTCTGTCATGCCAGCACATGCTTGTGTAAATAACTGGGAGACTTAAAACAGAGCAATACTGGTCTATCTAAATGACGTAAGCTACGTCAATAGAGAATTCAAACACTCCCAATATATCGACAGCTATGGGAAATTCTATTTGTGACAGATTTAAAATTGATGATTTTGTGTGTCCAGCAAAACTTCGTGGCAATATTTTTACAACTGGAGCAGTTGATAATATTGGCCACAATCCAAGCTCCACTACAGCTAAAGGATCATTGCATGGAACAGCGATTTCTCTATTTCAACACCCAGAAGTTGATAACCTAGGTACTGACAGAGAAGGGATCTTTATCAATGAAAACCTGAAAAGAGACAATATAAAATCATTACCAGAAAGATACTAAATAGTACCACCGGTCATTCTCCCGAAGGAGCCAGCTGCTGTACCACTTTTGGAAGGACGATTGATGATCCATTCAGACCATTTCAGTGATGCACAAGACTTAGAGTATAGGTTTATGTTATGAGTAGAGCTTATAATTTATATAAAAGCATGTAGAAGAAAAAATAACATTAGCGCATATATTACCATTGCTTTGATAATGCAATTCTGGATATAGCATCAAACTTAATTGTGCTTAATCTTGCTAATTTACAGGTGGCTTAATCATGTACACCAGGAGATCAAAAAAGATGGTCTGCCTTCCATGCAAATTTATCTCAGAGTCATTTGGTTAAGGCCAGTCCTTTGGACATAAGTTCCGTATTACCCTTGTTTCAGGAAGAGGCAAAGTCTGCTGCAATGATTCGGCACTCAATGACCATTATCAAAGAGTGTGTCAATTTTCTTTATCCAGGACAAATACCTGTTATGGCATGTGATCAGCCACTTTATGCCCTTGCCAAAAACATTCAATGGATTTGGTCTGAGAGATACGGAGAGAATCTTAATGTAGTGATGTTTGGTGGTCTTCACATAGAGATTGCTGCTTTGAGAACGATTGGGTATTGGCTACAGGATAGTGGCTGGGTGAATGCGTTAAGTCAGTCTAATGTTGCATCTGCCCGTACAGCAGACTCATTCCTTAAGTCATCACATTTAACTAGAACCTGACATGCGCACCAGATAACTGCTTGCTCATTACATATCTTGATGCATAAAGCCTATACTCAATTCTTAGACAGTGTCGATGATATAGGGGTCAATAGTCTCAGTTTTGAGGAGTGGAAAGAAAGAAGAGAAATGGAATGTCCACTGTTCAAATTCTGGTCACTTACATTGAAGTTTGAACTGATAATTCTTATCTTTGTCAGGTCTCTACGAGGAAGAAATTTTAAGCTGTATAAAGAATCTTTAACCATGTTGATTCCCTGGTTCTTCGCTTTGGACCATCCAAATTACACTCGTTGGCTCCCTATTCCTATGAGAGTTATGATAGCATTGGACAGCGTAGCACCAAGTATAGTGACAGAATTCAAGAAGGGACATTTTGTTGTACAAAAACTCACCACGCATTTTCTGCAATAGCTATCGACCATGCTTATGAGCAAAACAACAAATTAGTGAAGGGAGAAGGAGGAGTTATTGGGCTTACAGAGAATATTCAACTTCTACGATGGATGGTATGTGGCCCAGAAATGGCTCGTATGGTCAATGAGTTTGAGATTTCACAAGAACGTATCAAGCAAGAACAAACTAAAGGGCCGGACATAAAACACCATAAGCAAGTAAAAAGTAAACAGAATTCATTTGTTAAACAAGTCCAAGCGATGACAAAACTCTTGAGGAAATGGGTAATCCATTCTTGGAAGAATGTGAGGATCTTTTAGTCCTAGGCACGTGTGACATCGCTGATCTGAAGGATGCAAATACAATACGAAATATTGAACAGATTGGGAAGAATCAATACCAGGAATATATACGGGACAGATTGGACAATATAACTTAACCACTTTCTGATCCCATTAAACAAAACAAATTACATCTATTCAGTAGTCAAGATACCAAGGTTGTCGCAAAGGATAAACAGAAAATTAGTTCACTGAAACAAAATTGTTCGTTATTTACTCAGTTGTATGTCTCTTGTCAGGTTCGTGACGGTAATCTTGACGAATTCTTTCGTCATGAGAATCAAGCGTATCCACCTTCTCTTTCAAAATTCGGGCAGTTGAGACTCGATTCAAAGTCAGATTTGTTAGTGCCTCTAGAAAAGATCATCACATCACAAACTGAATATCCTGAGATAGAATCTGAGACAGAGCTGTACTTGTCAATATGCTGTCGCCAAAATTCTGCAAGACGTTAGAAGATTATGCCAAAAACGTTTTTCTAACTTATATTGACAACCAATTGGAAGACGTGTAGCAGAGTTGATATTGTATGGGATGAATATCGGGAGGACTGTTTGAACGCTTCAACTCATGACAATTGGGAAAAGGAATAAGAAGACGTGTTTAGGCAGATTCAGCCATTCCAGGAAACTGGGAATCCTTTCTTCGCATTGATGACAATAAGACGGAGTTATTTACCTATCTAGCTGGACAGTTATCAACATTTAAAGCAGTAGATGACAAGATAGTGGTCTCGACACTCAGAATGGAAGTTGTATGCAATTGCCCAAGCAAGGATACAAGTCAAATATCACCGTGTTACCATGAAGAGGCAGACACTCACATCATGTTACATGTTAAGGATGCAGTACAAACTGGTATGCGTCAAGTAATGATCAGAACCGTAGATACTGATGTTGTTGTCATTGCAAAATATCGATTGTGCATAAACTGAACATACTTACCTTGTGGATAGCATTTGGAGTCGGTAAAAATCTAAGATACATACCAGTTCATGAAATCGCTGCCAATTTGGGACCTTTCAAGTCCAGTGCACTTCTTTTCTTCCATTCCTTTAGCGACTGTGACCAAGTGTCATCCTTTTCCAATCGTGGAAAGAATACTGTATGGGAAACATGGTCTGTATTTAATGAAGTAGCTAAAGATTTCGAAACATTGAGTGATAAGCCAGATATCTATAGAATCAATGAATGTGCTTTACACATTGAACGTTTTGTTGTGTTGTTGTATGACAGGAGCAGTGAGTGCATAACCGTAGATGAGGCAAGAAAAGATATGTGTACTCGAAAAGAGCGTGCAATCGATAATATCCCACCAAGCTCTGCTGCATTACACCAACACATCAAGAGAGCGGCTTACCAGGCAGGATTTTGCTGGGGACAGTCACTTAACAAACAACAAGAGCCCCAACCACCTAGCTGGCCTGGGGTTGGAAGGGCAACAAAGATAGAATATGGGAACCTTTCTGGACATCCTTACAGCAAGCTTCAGAGTCTTGTGCTGAACTCATCAGATGTGGATGAAAAAGTGAAAATGGCTGCCGAGGACGTTGCAAGTGTGTTAAAGCAGCTTTGAGCTGCACAGCTCTATGTAAATGTGGAGGGCAATGTGATAGGGAATGAATACATTTACTTGTACTTTGGACTTGACAATAAATGTTTATTTGATCATGCTCATGTGATCTGTGTTGTTTACGGATAGTGAACTCTTAATTAAAACTAAATTTGTTTCAAAAACTTTTCAAATTATACCAATCACTTGCTATTGTTATTATGCTTGCAGTGTATGTTTCAAATAAATCGTAAAAATGTTCAAGACGTTTTAATATAATATTTTTCATTGATTTTGACAAAAGTTGCTAGAGTTTTATATTTTGAGATGGCCACATTTTAATTTGATCATTTTTTTTTTAATTTGGTATTTTGATAACATTGATAAGGTCATTTGCATGGTAAATACAAGATTTCAGGTCATTTGATACACTAGAAAAAATTTGATGAATTTTTTAATGAATTTTTTTGGAAATTTGACGTCCGCCATTTTAAAATGGCCGCCTTACCCCTTTGGTGGCACACTACAGTTTTTTTAGTCTCTGCCAATCTCGTACACAAGCAGGAGTGAACCAATGTCTGGAAACTGGTCACCTCTCAAATCTGAAAATAAACCAAGCACATTTCCAGAATGGTTGAGGCTGTGCCTTCTGAAAAATCAGTAACATTCAAATCAAATGAGTTGGGGCAAAATGTTTTAGTATTGATTATTTCAAATCAAAACATCAGAATTCTGTGTGTTTCCGAGCCTTTTTAAGCCTGTTTCAACAACAAACTGCCACTTTCCTGCAGAAGCAAGGTGCCTGGAAACCATGTTTTTACATTGGTAACTTACCAAGTACTAAACAGCAATGGAGAAAATTGGGGGTCAAAGGATTAGATTTTTTGTAATAGTTCAATGTCCGTACGCCCTTTCAAATTTCCAACAGAAATACTGACTGGAGCCAGCATTACACCTGTTTTCGAATTGCATTAATTCTACTTCCTGTATGCAGCTATAGTTAAAATACCAATGTTTTGGTAACTTACAAACATCCAAGAAAAATCACCACAACTCAAACCTGACATTCATTATTATTTAGACACTCAAAATTGTGCTTACTTGAGCAATGTTCTCTTTATTTAGAAATTTGACCGGGGCCAATTCGCATTGGTGGCTAAAAAGTGTGGTGTGCAGCCTTTATGCAAATTTTTGAGAGTGGGTCCATATCTGATATTGATCAGTATGCTCTTAGCTAGTATTCTGCAAATTTTCATGCTTTTATCACAACTTGCACAATTCTGGTGAAAATCTGCACAAATCGACTGGACTATTATGCCTTGTGGACTCTCCCATCCTTCTTAATTGGATCAATTTATTTCCAAAATTAGGGATGTCTAGTATAATTATTTCAATATTTAGAATATTTCTTACAGAAATTCCTTTAAGCAAACAGCGCGGACCCTGATGAGACGCTGCATCATGCGGCGTCTCATCTGGGTCTACGCTGTTTGCTAAGGCCTTTTTTCTAGACCTTAGGCATAAATGGGTTAATTTGCATATCAAATAATATTTTCATTAGATGGAAATAGCCTTTCACATTGTGCATTAAACGCATGATTTGACTATTCACTATTATTGCATTTAACTATATTATGGTATATGTTTGTTTGGTAAGGCTGTATGTTCCTAGTGAAGTAAAGACACATTCTTTAGTTCTCAATATTTGTGTTTTACTGACAATCAAATATTTACTGCAAGAGTTTGTTATTACATCAAAAAAGCTAGATAGAGTGGCATTCTTTGGGTTACTAGTGTTTTTCCCAGGCTGTTTTAGCGTGGCGCAGCGCCATGCCCGTTTTTGTAGCGCCACGCTGCCCCTTTTCAAAGACATTTAGCGCCATGCTGCCCTTTCCAAAGGCCGCCGCCCTGCCCTTTCATGAGCACCCGATGTTTTTGGCCCTTATTGATAACATCTTAATTGCCCCTTGACCAAACTTCTAAGCCGGATAGTATCAGATTATGGCCCCAGCAAAGATTCGCGCGGTTGTGAATTAGTCATGCGTGTATAACCCCGCGTCAATATCAATCAATAATGTAAGAGGCTATGCTATACCAAGCACACTTATCGGTCGGTAATGTGTACGCCTCCACAAAAAAATCGTGGACTGTAACTTCGGAGACTTTTGATGAAAAACTCGATGTTATCTTCGTGGAAATTGTGCATTTCATGCATAATTCAGTTATATCAAAACATATATTTTTACGCATATTTACATTTAAAAACACAAACAAATTAATTCTTTATTGTTATTGTCTTTAGGATAATTAATTATTGAAATAATAACTGAGACGTATACTAATTAAACAAAATGCGAATTGCGTATTAGGCTGACGTATGAGCGTACAATTTTACTTTGATATGTGCACCTGTCGCTTACATCATGATTTTAACAAGATGGCGGACATACAGAATTGAATTGTGACTCGGCAAAAATGGCAAATAACGTTGTAAACAATCAAATTAACGATGGAGATCATACATTTAGAAGGAATTAATGAAATGTCTGTGATACGCAACGATGCATAAAAATGTTTTAGATAGCAACAACATATTTATTTGTGATCTACTCATTGGATGTATGTCACGGAAACGAGTGTTTGCATATTGTTAGCCATCAGTTTACTTGCAATGTTAAACATCTGACAAGATTATCGTTAGAAAATGGGATAAGACAAACATGGTTTCATTTATATGTATAATCAGATTCATATGCATATATTGCTTTATTATGTTTTTGTCGTGCTGTACAGTGTATTGAAATAGCATGGAACTTAAATGAACATTGCAAGGTAAATATATTGATATAAATAAAAGTAGGTTAAATACATCAATTACCATTAACTGTGTTTGTTGATATTTTGTTTGTTTTTTCCACAACTGCCTCTGATGCGATTACATGTTTCTCCCTAATTCAGGTATTCACAGAACGTTTTTGCCCTTTTTTGCCTAAACTGAGAGCTAAAATGCCCTTTTTGAAAGTAATGCGCCATGCCCCTTTGCCCTCCTGGGAAAAACACAAGTTACACTATGTAAAGTTCAGTCATTATATCTGACAATGTCTGTTAATGCTTTAATCATATTGTTTAAATCATTCGGCAAGTCTCTCAAAAACACATTTTAATCAAGTGTTATCAATTGGTAGTGAAATTTAAAGCAATAGCAAAATAAAAGCAATACATTTACCAAGAAAATGATCACATAATGAGGTTGGCCAGTATTACCATTAGGGAAATCTCAAATGAAGCTGACAGTACTTAAAATTTCTGTTTATGTTTACTTTGTGAAATCGAATCTTTTTTGCTAAAAATGTTATATTATAATAACCAATTTGACAATACTTACACAATTCAAACATGTTAATTAAAAAATTTTGCAGGTTTTTCCTCTGTGGCTTTGTTACTATGTCCCAGATCTTACTCCTACATTTTTAAGAATGTTTCTGTCTTTTGTGTCTTTGTTGTAGTATTTGTTATTGTTTAAGCATTGTGTTGTGAACATGTTGGCCGTCTTGCATTTCAGAAAAAAGCCGAGGTTTGTTGTAGTGTGTACCTTCTTCTATTCAACATAATTATTTTACTTCTCTTCCATATATTAACCCATTCATGCCTAGCGTCCTGAAAAAAGGACATTGCTAACAGCGTAAACCCAGATGAGACGCCGCATGATGCGGCGTCTCATCTGGGTCTACGCTGTTTGCTTAAAGGCATTTCTGTAAGAATTGTTCTAAATATAGAAATAAATTTACTAGACATCCCTAATTTTGGAAATAAATTGATCCAACTTAGAAGGATGGGAGAGTTCACTGGGCATTAATGGGTTAATTGCTTTGGCCAGACCGTTAATCGGGAGCAATAAATAAGAAGATTATTTCCATCAACTTCATATTTTTCTGAAAATCTGAACAGAGAAGATTTTTTTGTTGTTAATTGGCAAGTTAAATAGAAAATGGTGACCTTTATTAACCCTTTCAGTGCGGGAACCAAATTGTGAAGGCCTTTGCAAAAAATTGGGATCCAGATAAGATGCCACAGAACGTGACGTCTCATCAGGATCCAAACTGTTTGCTATTCTGATAATATTCTTTGAAAAAAATCTAAGAAAATGCTAATTTAAGAAATTCAGCAGAAGACATTTTAGCAGACGACACATTTCCCAGCATGCAAAGGGTTAATTTGATAGCATCATTAATGCATTGTTTTGAAATGGTAGTAATTAAGTCATTTAAATGGATTTGGTGTAAGTGCAACTCTATTGTATGATTTCCAAAACTTTATTTATATAAGTGAATCTCACAGTTTTCTATTATTTAAGAAATGAAAAGATACTGCTTAATTTATTTCTTAATTTCTTATCTGTTGCTCTGTTAGTATAAAGCAACATGTAATATCTTTTGTATGGACAGTTTACTAACAATATCACCCTTTCCCATGTGATTCCCCATGGTAAATAACATGCAACTAAAACTTGCACTCCAAACCTGTATACAACCAGTGACCTATTCATAGACTGATCTATCCACTTTGTTTTTTGCATATAACCCTCATATCTTTACTATGCCACGCTTTGGCAAAGATGACGTGGCATTTATTGGCTGATCAATTGGTTTGATTGACAGCTGACAAGTGGTCAATTATCTCAAAAGCCAAATGCCACAGCAATCTGTTTAAAGCATCTAGTTTCAATTGTTATCTTTAATTTAAGTATATAATTATCAGTTATTGGTAACATGCAAATTATATTTTGGTAGTCTTAAAACGATGAAGATGTAATATTTGCAGTATTCAGAAATAAGTATTGACTGTTAACAGCATAACCATTTATTGATATTGTATGAACATGTAAAAATAATTATTGAAACTGCCTTCAGATGTTATTAAATTAACCCTTTCCCACATATTAAGAAGCAAAGCGAATATGGCTTTTGCAACCAGCATAAAACCAGAACAGCCTGCGAGTAACACACAGTCTGTTCAGGTTTTTTGCTGTTTGCTGCTCATCAGTAAATAAGGATTGGAAATGAAGCCTTTAACACTTTATTAAGAAAGGTATTTAATTAAATGTTTTTTTCTAAGGACTGCAAATGTGTCAAAAAACGTATCTATGTTGGAAAGGGTTAAAACACTGCTGGCAAGTTAACTTCATATGGCACGTAGTTAGGAACAAACACAAGCTTGCTTCATTGGCATATTATTTTTTAACAGTAATCTAAATATTTGACTGAAATTGTGAATGCTTGACATTACCCTGTAAATGCCTTTGAGATGTGATAGAAAAAGTGTGACAATGTTCATGGTATGGCATGGTATCGAAACGTTCTTTGTCTTACTGTCTCGGTTTGGACGAAAGCAGTGGAAGACAACTCCAGAATAGATAAAATTGTACTTCTTGAAACTTTGTAACATGTAAATCTTTTCCAGACGTATTTCCATCTTTTAGTAACTATTTCCTGGATTGCTGATTGTCGTCTTAATTAATAAATGCTGCCAGTATTGAGCAGTTTTTTTTACCAGGTTTTAAATAAAGTGGAATATCGTAGACTGAGGTATGTTTGGCAAGATGGTGGGTGTTAGATTGGCTTGGGCAGGGTGGTAACAGGGTGGTAACAGGTTGTTACCGGTTTTGAATGGAATAAATTATAAATCAAGAGGAAACTTTAAATATACCAAGCTGGCGTGGAGACCTTTCTTGGGATAGTATTTGGGGCGTGTCGAGGCCAATGTCATCATAACAGGATTTAAAAAAAAAAAGTTTCTGCTCAATAATTTTGGTTTTTATGGAGATATTGCAATAAAATATTGTTTTTAGGTAGCTTACATGAAGACCTAGCTATTTATATATACCATTTTGTCACTTTAATGTGTTTATTTAGTTGACACAAATATTAACTGAAGTTCTGTCATTTTGATTTGAACAGTGTCTTATATCAGAATATATATACTTCATTTTGTAACGTAAACTTTAGACTCCAAAGAGAAAATCTGTGAGAATGGACAGCCTTGAGCAATTAAGGAGGACGGTAAAAAGTGTGCACAGTCTGAGTGGCACAAAGTGTGCACAGTCTGAGTGGCACAAAGTGTGCACAGTCTGAGTGGCACAAAGTGTGCACAGTCTGAGTGGCACAAAGTGTGCACAGTCTGAGTGGCACAAAGCAATGTAGTTGTGTACACATGGCTATAGACAATCCATTGACATCATCAGTGTGGTAAAAAGTGTGCACAGTCTGAGTGGCACAAAGCAATGTAGTTGTGTACACGTGGCTATAGACAATCCATTGACATCATCAGTGTGGTAAAAAGTGTGCACAGTCTGAGTGGCACAAAGCAATGTAGTTGTGTACACGTGGCTATAGACCTTCCGTTGACATCATCAGTGTGGTAAAAAGTGTGCACAGTCTGAGTGGCACAAAGCAATGTAGTTGTGTACACGTGGCTATAGACAATCCATTGACATCATCAGTGTGGTAAAAAGTGTGCACAGTCTGAGTGGCACAAAGCAATGTAGTTGTGTACACATGGCTATAGACAATCCATTGACATCATCAGTGTGGTCAAAAGCAAAATGTTTGTGTACACAAAGCTATAGATATTGCATTGACACTGTCAGTGTGGTAAGAAGTTTTGGCGTATGATTGGCTATAGACATTCCATTGACATAGTATTTGTGATGAAAAACAAAGTGTTTGTGTGCACAAGGCTATTATATATAGATATCGATAGACATAGTATGTGTGCTAACGAGCAGTTTTTGTGTACACATCCCTACAGAATATTCAGGGACATGATTTGTATGGTAAAAAGCTATGGTTATAATCATATATCCTGTGACAGTTCATGAGCACAGTTAGTTTGCTTAAAGGAAGTGTTTGTGAACACATAACTGGTGACTGTTCATGACCAAAGTTTGTGTACACAAAGCTTTTGACTGTTCATGAACATGATTTGTATGGTCGAAAGCTATGGTTATGATACCATATCTTTTGACAGTTCTTAAAAGCAGTTTCTTTGGTAAAAGGCAGTGTGTGTTAACACATACCTAGTGACTGTTCATGGCCACAGTTTGTGAACACATAGCTTTTGACTGTACATGAACACAATTTGTATGGTTAAAAGCTATGGTAATGATCACATATCTTTTGACAGTTCATGAACACAATTGTTTGGTAACAAGCAGTGTTTGTGAAGACATTCTTAGTGACTGTTCATGACCAGTTTTTGTACGCATAGCTTTTCACTGTTCATGAACACAGTTGTTGGTAAAATGCAGTGTTTGTGAACACTTTGCAGTTGACAATTCATGAATGCGGTTTGTGTGGTATAAGCAATCTTTATGTTCCCAGGCTATTTACAGGTGATGAACACTTCAAACCTAGCTACACTTTATTAATACAGTTTTTGTGAAAAAAAGCAATATTTCTGTTAACATAACTTTTGACAGATCGTGAATACCGTATAAGCAGGGATCATATTTTCCAGCAACATCAATCGGTCTGGATTTAAATGGGGGAAAAAGTGTCAGAAAATTTCCTTCCAAAATTGTGACAAATACGTTAAAATATATACCATTGATTTTGCCATTCATGAAGAGGGTATAATAATGTACAAGTTAAATTGCCTTAAGCATTTTTTTAAACGGAACATACGAGTTTTCTCAATTGGTTTTATTATTAGCTATTACATTGTTGTTTCGGTAACTGTTTTATCTGACTTTTCATCGTTGTCAATATTATTAATCTGTGTAAGTCTATACCGATGTTTTAAATCATTGTCGACTCGATAATAGCTTAGCATTGAATCTAACAAATGTCTGTGCGTAGGTTGGCTACTGGCAATAATAAAACCAAATAGTTGAAAAACAATTCGTGTACGTTATAATTTGTTGTCGAATAAACCACGGCCGATAGTTAAGATGCGTAGGGATTAAATCACCAGTGTGAAGCACAAGTGATTAAAAACCACGCATCTTAACTTCCGGTCGTGGGTTATTCAACAACAAACAATAAAGTACACAAATTATTTCGATTCTAACACAATTTTTACTAAAGATTTATACAATGTATATTATTAACCAGGTTTTCGGAAGGAAAAAACTGGTTATTAGATTGGCGAATGCGGGCGGGCTGGCTTGTTGGCGGGCTGGCTGGCTGGCGGGCTGGCGGAACAAGCTTGTCCGGGCCATAACTATGTCGTTCATTGTCAGATTTTAAAATCATTTGGCACATTTGTTCACCATCATTGGACGGTGTGTCGCGCGAAATAATTACGTCTATATCTCCAAGGTCAAGGTCACACTTTGAGTTCAAAGGTCAAAAATGGCCATAAATGAGCTTGTCCGAGCCATAACTATGTCGTTCACTGTCAGATTTTAAAATCATTTGGCACATTTGTTCACCATCATTGGACGGTGTGTCGCGCGAAATAATTACGTCGATATCTCCAAGGTCAAGGTCACACTTTGAGTTCAAAGGTAAAAAATAGCCATAAATGAGCTTGTCTGGGCTATAACTATGTCATTCATTATGATATTTTAAAATCATTTGGCACATTTGTTCACCATCATGGGACGGTGTGTTGCACAAAAGAATCACGTCAATATCTCCAATGTCAAGGTCGCCACGACTAAAAATAGATTTATTTTAAAACAAACTTACAAAGGGTGTTAATTTTGTTTGTTCATTTAAAAAGTTCAGTTTGAGTTGTCTCCCTTTATCAGATTTTTTTTCACAATGAAAACCTGGTTTTGTGACAATTTTGTCCCTTGTTTTTCTTGTGTACTATTTTATGTGAAGTTCCGCCCATAAAAATAACTTTCGGCTGTTCTGTCAATTAAAACCGCAACTTTCATTCATTTATTGCCGGATTATTACGCTGGTGGAAAATGTATCGGCATGTTTTGTTTAGTTACAGCGCGTGCTTTCAGTGTATAAGGTCCGCCCACAATTAATGCAGAATATCCAATTTTCTTCTTTGTTTATATGAAAGTTTACTGACTGTATCATGCATGAAATGCACAATTTCCACGAGGATAACATCGAGGTTTTAATCTCCGAAGAAACTGTCAACGATTTTATCGTGGACGAGCACACATTACGGACCGATTAGTGTGCTAGGTATAAGCCAGTGAAATTATCGATTGATATTGACACGGGTTATTCACGCTTGACTAATACACAACCGCGCGAATCTTCGTTGTTTGGGGTCATACGCTGATACTAGTCGGCTGACGTGCAATAGACTGGTCCTGACCGGTTAAGAGACTGCAGTGAATGGTTTATCACACCTAATTGAGATAAGAATGTAATTAGGGTATGCTAGCATGTGCACTGCGTAATCGATTTCATGACATGGGAATTTTAGCAAACAGAATCCCAGACTCTTTGGGATTTTCAATCGGTCTGTCATGACCCCCAATCGGTCTAGGACCGACAAAACCGAACAAAATATGATCCCTGCGTATAAGTCATTAAATAAAGTTTGATAACCGACTGCTATTGACAGTGCATAGGCACTGTTTTCATGGTATAAAGCATAGTTTGTAGACACAAAGGTATTGGCAGGTCATGAACTCAGATCATGTGGTAAAAAGGAGTGTTTTTAGGCACAAAGCTTTTGACAGATCATAAACACAGTTCATGTGGTAAAAAGGAGTGTTTGTAGGCACAAAGCTATCAACAGGTCATTTACACAGTTCATGTGGTAAGTGCATATAGGCACAAAGCTATTGACAGGTCGTTAACACAGTTCATGTGGTAAAAAGGAGTGTTTGTAGGCACAAAGCTATTGACAGGTCATTAACACAGTTCATGGGGTAAAAAGGAGTGTTTGTAGGCACAAAGCTATTGACAGTTCATTAACACAGTTCATGTGGTAAAAAGGATAGGTTGTAGGCAAAAAG
The DNA here is from genome assembly GCF_020536995.1 of Dreissena polymorpha. Classification (NCBI taxonomy): domain Eukaryota; kingdom Metazoa; phylum Mollusca; class Bivalvia; order Myida; family Dreissenidae; genus Dreissena; species Dreissena polymorpha. The sequence continues at coordinate 48,244,410 of NC_068363.1, read as the reverse complement.
CTATTGACAGTTCATTAACACAGTTGATGCAGTAAAAAGGAGTGGTTGTAGGCACAAAGCTATTGACAGGTCATGAACACAGTTCTTGTGGTAAAGGAGTGTTTGTATGTACAAAGCTATTGACAGGTCATTATATATAAACACAGTTCATGTGGTAAAAAGAAGTGTTTGTAGTCATAAAGCTATTGACAGGTCATAAACACAGTTCATGCGGTAAAAAGGAGTGTTTGTAGGCACAAAGCTATCAACAGGTCATTTACACAGTTCATGTGGTAAAAAAGAGTGCTCATAGACACAAAGCTATTGACTTGCCATTAACACAGTTCATGTGGTAATATGAGTGCTTGTATGCACAAAGCTATTGATACAGTTAATGCAGCAAAAAGGAGTGGTTGTAGGCATCAAGCTATCGACAGTTCATTAACACAGTTCATGTGGTAAAAAGGAGTGTTTGTAGGCACAAAGCTATCAACAGGTCATTTACACAGTTAATGTGGTAAGTGCTCATAGGCACAAAGCTATTGACAGGTCGTTAACACAGTTCATGTGGTAAAAAGGAGTGTTTGTAGGCACAAAGCAATTGACAGTTCATTAACACAGTTCATGTGGTAAAAAGGAGTGGTTGTAGGCACAAAGCTATGGACAGTTCATTAACACAGTTCATGCAGTAAAATGGAGTGTTTGTAGGCACAAAGCTATTGACAGGTCATTAACACAGTTCATGGGGTAAAAAGGAGTGTTTGTAGGCACAAAGCTATTGACAGTTCATTAACACAGTTCATGTGGTAAAAAGGAGTGGTTGTAGGCAAAAAGCTATTGACAGTTCATTAACACAGTTGATGCAGTAAAAAGGAGTGGTTGTAGGCACAAAGCTATTGACAGGTCATTAACACAGTTCATGTGGTAAAGGAGTGTTTGTATGTACAAAGCTATTACAGGTCATTATATATAAACACAGTTCATGTGGTAAAAAGAAGTGTTTGTAGTAATAAAGCTATTGACAGGTCATAAAAACAGTTCATGCAGTAAAAAGGAGTGTTTGTAGGCACAAAGCTATCAACAGGTCATTTACACAGTTCATGTGGTAAAAAAGAGTGCTCATAGACACAAAGCTATTGACAGGTCGTTAACACAGTTAATGTGGTAATAGGAGTGCTTGTATGCACAAAGATATTGACACAGTTAATGCAGTAAAAGGAGTGGTTGTAGGCATCAAGCTATCGACAGTTCATTAACACAGTTCATGTGGTAAAAAGGAGTGTTTGTAGGCACAAAGCTATTGACAGTTCATTAACACAGTTCATGCAGTAAAAAGGAGTGGTTGTAGGCACAAAGCTATTGACAGTTCATAAACACAGTTCATGCAGTAATAAGAAGTGTTTGGAGGCACAAAGCTATTGACAGTTCATTAACACAGTTCATGGGGTAAAAAGGAGTGTTTGTAGGCACAAAGCTATTGACAGTTCCTTAACACAGTTCATGTGGTAAAAAGGAGTGGTTGTAGGCACAAAGCTATTGACAGTTTATTAACACAGTTCATGCAGTAAAAAGGAGTGGTTGTAGGCACAAAGCTATTGACAGGTCATTATATATAAACGCAGTTCATGTGGTAAAAAGAAGTGTTTGTAGGCACAAAGCTATTGACAGGTCATAAACACAGTTCCTGTGGTAAAAAGGAGTGTTTGTAGTCATAAAGCTATTGACAGGTCATCTAAGCAGTTCATGTGGTAAAAAAGAGTGTTTTGTAGGCATAAAGCTATCAACAGGTCATTAACACAGTTCATGTTGTAAAAAAGAGTGTGTGTAGGCATGCAGTTATTGACAGGTCATTGACATAGTTCATGTGTTAAAAAGGAGTGTTTGTAGGCACAAAACTATTGACAGTTCATTCACACAGTTCATGCAGTAAAAAGGAGTGGTTGTAGGCACAAAGCTATTGACAGTTCCTTAACACAGTTCATGTGGTAAAAAGGAGTGGTTGTAGGCACAAAGCTATTGACAGTTCATTAACACAGTTCATGCAGTAAAAAGGAGTGGTTGTAGGCACAAAGCTATTGACAGGTCATTATATATAAACGCAGTTCATGTGGTAAAAAGAAGTGTTTGTAGGCACAAAGCTATTGACAGGTCATAAACACAGTTCCTGTGGTAAAAAGGAGTGTTTGTAGTCATAAAGCTATTGACAGGTCATCTAAGCAGTTCATGTGGTGAAAAAGAGTGTTTTGTAGGCATAAAGCTATCAACAGGTCATTAACACGGTTCATGTTGTAAAAAATAGTGTGTGTAGGCATGCAGCTATTGACAGGTCATTGACATAGTTCATGTGTTAAAAAGGAGTGGTTGTAGGCAAAAAGCTATTGACAGTTCATTCACACAGTTCATGTGGTAAAAAAGTGTGTTTGTAGGCACAAAACTATTGACAGTGCATTAACACAGTTCATGTGGTAAAAAGGTGTGTATGTAGGAACAAAGCTATTGACAGATCATTAACAAGATTTTTTTATGTTAAAAGCAGTGTAAGGGTATGTATACAGAATGTGTTAGTGACTTGTCAATATCTTCACCATAATGCCCCGTAGTTAGGTTTTGTACTACTTATACAATTTTCTGATCATTAAAAAAGTCCTTATGTACCAAGTAAAACAATTAATAATCTCGAATTATAATTTCTGCTTATATTTTCTTATTTTGAAATAATTGTCTATATATAAAGAGGACATTGAGCTGGTTTCATTTTGTTGTAATCAAAACAACAAACTATATATAATTCTAAAATTGTACATAATTCAGTAGTATATGTACTTAATTATTCACTTATGGAGTTTAAACATTTTGTTTGAAATCAACAAATTGTTGTTGAGAAATGAAGGTTTGATTAATCTTGTATCAACCATGATATTTAATGCACAAACATATGCTAAACATGCACACTAACAAACAGCTTTAACTGCACAGAACCTTTGAACCTGCTTGCATGTATTGTTTGAAACTTTGCTAACATTTATCTTGTTTGAACTTTTTCTAATATTTATTGTCCCCCATTGGTTAAACCGGAGGGGACTTATGGCTTGCGCTCTGTCTGTCTTTCTGTCTGTCTGTCTTTCTGTCCTACGTCAAGAATTCTGGTTGCTATGACAACAAATTAAAAAAAATACCGACAATGGTGGAATTTCCCCGGTAGGGGACCATATTGCTTGGCAATCTCTTGTTTATCATAGAATTTTGCTTACATATTACAATCCAGTATATCTGAAAATGTCTATCAGTCTGATATTTTGTTGGTTGGCAGATTATCACCCCTTGGCTAATATGAGTGATGCTTTTTGTGCACTATTACACAGCATCTTACTTTCTCTTTACAATGTGATACATCAGTGACTTTATATTTGGCAGAGCATAGCTCCAATCCAAATATATATTTACTATCTTAAAGTAAACCATAAGTGACAAACCTTGTAACATTTTTATATTACACTTCTCTCTCCAGCATGAACATAATGATAGGAGAAAAGTTAGCTAACTGTACTGGATGATGTTGTTTGCTTTTACTTCCATTCCATCATGAAACTTTACTATCCTAATATGAAAATCTGATGAAATTATATGGCTAAAATATACAGTCAGCATGTGACCTGGCAAATCCAATAAAAAATGTTCTATGGAAATAATAAGAAATCTGGTCAATAAAACCATAGATTGCATAGCAATATGATAAGAATACACTTTTTTGCAAGGGCCATTTTGTATTGTTTTAATATAGAAGTAAGTAAATAAGAGTGTGAAATGCATAAAATAAGAAATGTATCACTAGGTCTATAATATTCAAAGATCCTTATATAAATTGGTGAGGCTCACAAATGAGTCTTTCTTAATTTTCATTGTTGAACAGATTCAGCAGCTATTCAATATTGCATCCTTGATTAAAACTTTTTTAGGAAAACTAGAGATTTTTCTTATCTGAGCATAGAATATACACAAAACATTTATGAACTTTGGATTAAAAAGGTGTTTTTTATGCTACACATAATTTTATTATGCATGTTATTGTTTTAAAGACTTTTCTATTCAGCTTTACTTCCTTGTGTTTGAATTTGAGTTAATTGATTTTAGTTTTTTGTGGAGGTATAAATCTTGCCAGATTTAAACCGTTCACATATTTTAACTCCTACACCATATAACACTGATCAAAATTGAGTGTGAAACTTCTCTGCTTATTTTCAATATTTCGGATACATTTTTTTCCTGTAAAACCATGTAGTTGTAAGATATTTAGATTATAAATCATGTTATATTTCTGTTGACAGGCAACAGTAAAGAAGCAGATAGAAAGACGCAACATGATAGCCCAGGAGTTTTCAGACCTGATTGTTTATTGTGTAGCTGTGCAGTTCAATGAAAGTGAGTTTTGGTTGTATTCAGCTTTATTTGATGCAGTTCTGTTATTTGTAAGGAAATATTGGTGACAACCATGATTCACTGTTTCAAACATTGAAAAATAACAGCGAAAATTATGGATACTGCGAGTAACTTGCAGTCTGTTCAGGTTTTATGCTGTTTGCTGCTCCTCAGTATCTAAGGATTGGTGTGAACACTGAATTTAGTAAGAAAGGTCAATTAAATTAAAAATTAAACTTTCTTAAGGACTACAAAGGCGTCAAAGTACCCATCTAAGTGTAAAGGGTTAAATAGAAAAATCACTTCAACAATCTCCTCTGAAACCACAAAGCCCTAAGGTTTGGTATTTGGTATGTAAAATTATATACAGTTTACTCTCGTTGTTTCGAAGTCGGCGGGAACAAGAACAAATATAGCAATTAGGAGAAATTGAGATATCCGATTAGGTGTTTTCAAAGAAAAAATGAGACGAAAATTTACCTTGTTTTTTACATTTATATACCTGCTAAGTTGTCTAACTAAAGCCGTCACCGTGTGGCATAATACTCTCTACTACCCTTTCTATTACCTGATATACGCGTTTATACGAGGCACGATTAAATTTGCTATTTAAATGCTTATAATTACGTTTTAAGTGTTATTGAATTGCATGAACACATGCGGTTATTATTTTCTAAACTGTCGAGTAAACATGTTAATGTTGCTATTTAAAGTTATGATGCAATTGACGTCCAATCAAGACGATGGTTTTTCATCTTAACGTGTAAATCACGTTCGGGAATACTGAACTATACATGAAAATTTTGAAATGCAAAGTTCAATTGATTATTAGTACAGGATAAAATAAACCCACAGGTTATAAAGTGACAGACCTTACTGACGTGTTAATGGTTAACGACATTACACACGTGTGGTCATTGATGCAATTAAGGGATCAATTATCTACCGCACAATTTGGGAGCAGCCGGGCGAAGCGGGACGATGAAGTATCCAAGAAAACATTTCTCACCTTTGCCGACGCTGGAACAGTTATTCGCACTTTGAGATGAACCACAGTAAATACATGTAAAATCAGGACTTGGGACAAATTTTTATATCGAGATATCAAATTATGCGACATAATGAAAATCGAAATATGCGATGTTTATTAATATAGAAAAAGAAGGAAAAAGTTGGGACATTGAGCTTACTTTGACATATTGAGAAAATCTAGATATCAGATGTCAAGATTACGAGAGTAGACTGTAGTTTTATTCTACCAAATTTATTCAAATCTTGGCTTTTGGGTCAAAGTTAGCCCATCCTGCAGGGAACTTATTTTTCTAATGTTTGAAGCGAAACTTTAAAAAATATCTTCCAACCAAGATCACTGTAACTTCTTAACATGAATTCAGGGCTCTCATGAGCTTTGTCTCTGCCCTCTTGTTTGGTTATGGTTAAGTTTAGGTTATGCTGATATGCCACGGCGGACATAAGGTTTGCTTTTGTTTCAGAGTTTCAAGGTTCTGGCAACTGCGTCGAGATGTCCTCCTTCCAGGAGACCAAGGCAGAGGGTCTGTGTAGCAAGTCCAAGGCTCTCCAGTTTGTGAAATATCCTTTGTTGTCATTCAGTTATACCAATAAAACTATGGTTTACAATTGGGAATATCTTTTGTGAACCTAAATATTTTGTTAAATCTTTTTAAACTTGAGTATCAGTGTTAATAGTATTAACAATTTATCATAACACTTGCATTTAGTGTTCTCTAACCTAAAGTCTAAAATTATTATTATACTATTATTATACTTACAGATGTTAATATATCAAAACATTTATATGCCAAGTAGCCAATATATTATTTGTTGAATTATATTATTTGTCTTCAATATTCCATTGAGACCTTAACAAGCCTACATACAACTACCGTCAACTCAGTCGGGTTTATCCAAAGGGGTCCAGAATTGACTCGTCCAACTACAACCCTATCCCGATGTGGAATTGTGGGTCTCAGCTCTGTGCACTCAACTACCAGACGGCTGACTGGCCCATGCAAGTCAATCAGGGACGCTTCCTCATGAATGGAATGTAGGGCTGGCTTTTGCATTTCAACACTTGATTGCTGATTATCATTTTACTTGAGCAATTGAAAAGATTAGATTCTTTAGTTTTTTTACACCTTGCCAACCCCCAATTTCATTTCAATATAAACGATTGCCGGGGGTTCTCCAGCTTGAATCTGTTTGTCAAAGTACTTTGGCACTTTACAACATGTAATTGTGCATGCTTTGTTCCTTATGATATCAAGTTTTTCATGTTCAATTTGTATTAATCTGCATAAACAATTGCAGAAATGATACCCCTTTTTTCACTTAGAATTTCATTATTGTTACAAGTTGTTTGTAGTATATGTGATATGAGGGTTTTTTGTCACTTTTGTGACAATCTCTAGTTTTTCCATTATATCCATTTGAACACAAAGAGGGTTGAGCACCATACTATTGTTGTTTGTATAGAAATGTTTAGTAGATACATGAGTCTCACTGTACACCCTTGACATATAGAAATTACCCAATAATAATTGCCAACATTTCAAATGTAATTTGTGTTCAAAACAGGAAATACAACTATTGCCATTTGGTGCTCAACAACTTCTATTTAGTGTATGAATGGGACATGTTCCCCATTAATTACATGGCGATTGGTCATGAAATTATATGTTTACAGCCATTCTCCTTCTACTTTTGATTCAAGTAGGGCAGTTGTTAGATACTGAAATAGGTATATGCACTAAGTACTGGTAAACAACTCGGGTCCGCTAAGCTTGCCCATGAAAAGCGAGCGTAAGTTAACAGACAGCTTTGAAATGACTGATTGATATATTGGTACTAACATAAAAAAATTGGTAAAATAAACCAAAACCCAAACACTTTGTGGCTTAATTACCGTAATCGGTTGTGTATAAGGCGCACTTTTTTACCCCCAAATTTGATTTAAAAAACTTGATGCGCGTTATGCACAACAACAGGCATGCCAAAACATTTTTTCCCTGTCAGTTACCCAGTTACGGTAACTCGGACCATTCTGTTCCCAGTCGATTTAACTGTCACTATGTTAATAATTGTATTATATTTACGATCTGAATATAGATTAACAAACGTTATAAAGTTAAAATTAATATTTTCTATCTTTTTCAGGTACGTACAGAGCATCGAAATCAAATAAATTTGAAGGAGATAATGAAAAACAAGGAAGCCATTTTTATTTAAATTTTATTGTTTATTCCCACAATATTATACCCTACTGTACTAGGGTTACACAATTTAATTGGGGCACTTGTCGATTTACAATAGTATGTCGGCAAGGCCTTTCCCGATATTGATGATTATTTTTATTGCTTTTCAAATGTGTTAATAAAATTGATGTTGTGTTTGTTCACACGTTTTCATACGTCTTGTCAAGATTTGAGTCACCTGTCAAGTTTTGTGTAGCTGGGCTATTATCAAAACATGCGAATCGGCAGACGGCATCACACCTCCACTGTTTAATTATCGCGTGTAATGTCAGTAATGGTGTTGAGAAGTTTGAGTCGTTAAAGTCACCTGTCAATTATACTGAGCAACTGAATGAGCAATAAACAACACTCTTCAACATGAATAAAAACTGCACATTTGCCATTTTTAATCATTATAAAAATTGTCATTAGACTTACCGTATCTTGAATAGCACTGCGATCGACAGAGAAAGAATCTTGAAATTGTCTTTGAATTGTCAGAATTTTTTAATTGTCAGTCACAATATTGACGTTTCGGACATAGACGGACGACCCTTATAAAGACGATCAAAGACAACAACAAAGGTCCTTTTCAGGACCGCGCATATTCTGGAAAGAATATTTTGCAAATTGTCAAAAACAAATATATTTGTGTAATGTAACCTTACCATCTATATCGCATAGACGCTCGAAATAACGCGCGAGACCGGCAATGTAAATAAAACGATTTTCTGTTAGCCCATGGAGTATGGAACCGAATTTTTACAGTTTTTTTGCATCAAAAACTTTTTTTCCCGATTTTTTGCTTCAAAAAGTTGATGCGCGTTATACACAAATGCGCGTTATACACAACCGATTACGGTATAGGTGTGGTTACATGTTACAACTGACACACTTTGTGGCTTGATTTTAGGTGTGGCTACATGTAACAACTGACACACTTTGTGGATTGATTTCAGGTGTGGTTACATGTTACAACTGACACACTTTGTGGATTGATTTCAGGTGTGGTTACATGTTGCAACTGACACACTTTGTGCTTGATTTCAGGTGTGGTTACATGTTACAACTGACACACTTTGTGGCTTGATTTAAGGTGGGGTTATATGTAACAACTGACACACTTTGTGGATTGATTTCAGGTGTGGTTACATGTTAAAACTGACACACTTTGTGCCTTGATTTCAGGTGTGGTTACATGTAACAACTGACACTTTGTGGATTGATTTCAGGTGTGGTTACATGTAACAACTGACACACTTTGTGGCTTGATTTCAGGTGTGGTTACATGTTACAACTGACACACTTTGTGGATTGATTTTAGGTGGGGTTACATGTAACAACTGACACACTTTGTGGATTGATTTCAGGTTTGGTTACATGTTACAACTGACACACTTTGTGGCTTGATTTCAGGTGTGGTTACATGATACAACTGACATACTTTGTGGCTTGATTTCAAGTGTGGTTACATGTTACAACTGACACACTTTGTGGATTCATTTCAGGTGTGGTTACATGTTACAACTGACACACTTTGTGGCTTGATTTCAGTTGTGGTTACATGTAACAACTGACACACTTTGTGGCTTGATTCAGGTGTGGTTACATGTAACAACTGACACACTTTGTGGATTGATTTCAGGTGTGGTTACATGTTACAACTGACACTTTGTGGCTTGATTTCAGGTGTGGTTACATGTTACAACTGACACACTTTGCGGCTTGATTTTAGGTGTGGTTACATGTAACAACTGGCACATTTTGTGCCTTGATTTTAGGTGTGGTTACATGTAACAACTGACACACTTTGTGGCTTGATTTCAGGTGTGGTTACATGTAACAACTGACACACTTTGTGGCTTTATTTAATGTGTGGTTACATGTAACAACTGACACACTTTGTGGATTGATTTTAGGTGTGGTTACATGTTACAACTGACACACTTTTTGGCTTGATTTCAGGTGTGGTTACATGTAACAACTGACACACTTTGTACCTCGATTTTAGGTGGGGTTACGTGATACAACTGACACACTTTGTGCCTTGATTCAGGTGTGTTTACATGTTACAACTGACACACTTTGTGGCTTGATTTCAGGTGTGGTTACATGTAACAACTTACACCTTTTGTACCTTGATTTTAGGTGGGGTTATATGTTACAATTGACACACTTTGTGGCTTGATTTCAGGTGTGGCTACATGTAACAACTGACACACTTTGTGGCTTGACTTTAGGTGGGGTTACATGTTACACCTGACACACTTTGTGTTTTGATTTCAGGTGTGGTTACATGTTACAACTGACACACTTTGTGGATTGATTTCAGGTGTGGTTACATGTTACAACTGACACACTTTGTGGCTTGATTTCAGGTGTGGTTACATGTTACAACTGACACACTTTGTGGATTGATTTCAGGTGCAGTTACATGTTACAACTGACACACTTTGTGGATTGATTTCAGGTGTGGTTACATGTAACAACTGACACACTTTGTGGATTGATTTCAGGTGTGGTTACATGTAACAACTGACACACTTTGTGCCTTGATTTTAGGTGGGGTTACATTTTACAACTGACACACTTTGTGGCTTGATTTTAGGTGTGGTTACGTATTACAACCAGACTGCATCTGGTCTGAAGGCTACAGTCCATTTGACAAGAGGTCTGTGAAAGTGGATCCTATGACCATCTCTGTCACGGTAGGGGAAAACATGGTTAACACTTGTATTGGTAGATAAAACATTTGCCGTTTTTGATATGCTGAAATTATGTTCAATCATTGTAATGATTGGTGAAGTGATTGTACATCTTTGTAATGGACGGTGAAATCGTTGCCCATCTTTGTAATTGAAGGTGAAATTGTTTTCCATCTTTGTAATGGAAGCTGAAATCATTGTCTTTGTAATAAAAGGTAAAATCAATGTCCATCTTTGTTCTGGTATGGTTCATCAGTGTCTTTATTTTTAAAGATAGGTAAATTGTCTGTCCTTTAATTAATTTATTTCTCATTGTAGAAATTGTATTTGAATGGTTTAATAATAATGGGAATAATAGATTCTAACAATTATCAATAACATGAAAATTAAGATGCGACAGGAAGCATTCCAGAAACGCCAGCGCGCTCAAAAGTGACTTTTTGACAAAATACTAAGTGTGGAAAATGCTCTTTTGACAAAAAAGCCCCCCCCCGCCCTTTTCAAATCCTATCTGGATCACTGAGACCTTAAACAAATCTTTGTCAATAAAGCCATTGATTGCATTGCAATCTAAGAAGTATAAACTTGTTTGTCAGGATCATTTTGTATTGTTTTAGTGTAGAAATAAGAAAATCAGTATAAAAAATACACAAAATAAGAAATATGTTACTGGTTGTAAAAATATTTCACCATTTAAAATAGTGAGAAATGTGGGTACATAAAATTGCCTTTGTAATTGTTGTTGTGGCGGAGATTGAGCATCTATTCAAAATTGTACCATTGATTATGTTTGATAGAAAATCTAGTGTTTTTTGCTCTTAGCATAGAAGATTCAAGAACAAATTCATTAATTTTGAATGAGAAAAAGAGTTCTTTATGCTTAAATTCATTGTATCTTGCTGGTTATTCCATGTTATAAGATGTATGTATCACAGGTGATTGGGGCTCGGCATCTGATGAGGCCGAAACAGAAATTGGGCAATCCCTTTGTGGAGATTGAGATTGTGGGGCTAGACTGTGATAACAACAAGTGGAAGACATTGTCCACACGTAAGACATGCTTATAGCATGAAGTTGTTCATATTTAAAAGTTTGTCAATAATGGACCCATGGCAAAAAAGGTTCCTGTAATGCGGTAATTTGATAGACAATGTTCAGTGTTTGACTGTATGTACTCTGTTCTAATAAGAAACTCTGGTATATATCTGAAGACAAGAAACACTGTTGTGATGCAACCCAGCTAACAACTTACAACAAAGTCAATGACCATAGAACAGAATAGAAAAAAATCTCATTTAATATGCAAACATGCTTATAAGAATTGTTTTCATATTATCATGTTCAGCCAATAAATAACTTTTGCTGATTATAATGTTTGGCTTTAAGATAAAATCTGTCTAATACTTTGCTTTGAGATCACTAAATGTATGTTGTTTATAAGCACATAAACCGATATCATTCTTCTACAATCTGATAATTGTTTTTATGCCCCCCTTCGAAGAAGAGGGGGTATATTGCTTTGCTCATGTCGGTCTGTCGGTCGGTCTGTCGGTCTGTCGGTCCGTCCACCAGGTGGTTGTCAGACGATAACTCAAGAACGCTTGGGCCTAGGATCATGAAACTTCATAGGTACATTGATCATGACTCGTAGATGACCCCTATTGATTTCGAGGTCACTAGGTCAAAGGTCACGGTGACCAGAAATAGTAAAATGGTTTTTGAATGATAACTCAAGAACGCATACGCCTAGGATCATGAAACTTCATGGGTAGATTGATCATGACTTGCAGATGACCCCTATTGATTTTGAGGTCACTAGGTCAAAGGTCAAGGTCACGGTGACCCGAAATAGTAAAATGGTTTCCGGATGATAACTTAAGAACGCATACGCCTAGGATCATGAAACTTCATAGGTAGATTGATCATGACTCGCAGATGACCCCTATTGATTTTGAGGTCACTAGGTCAAAGGTCAAGGTCACGGTGACCCGAAATAGTAAAATTGTTTTCGGATGATAACTCAAGAACGCATACGCCTAGTATCATGAAACTTCATAGGTAGATTGATAATGACTTGCAGATGACCCCTATTGATTTTGAGGTCACAAGGTCAAAGGTCAAGGTCACGGTGACCCGAAATAGTAAAATGATTTTTGGATGATAACTCAAGAACGGTTTTGCCTAGGATCATGACACTTCATAAGTACATTGATCGTGACTCGCAGATGACCCCTATTGATTTTCAGGTCACTTGGTCAAAGGTCAAGGTCACAGTGACAAAAATCGTATTCACACAATGGCTGCCACTACAACGGACAGCCCATATGGGGGGCATGCATGTTTTACAAACAGCCCTTGTTAATCTTTCTTCATAGGTAGAATATTTCATACAATATTTCAAAAAATAAAGTTAACACATAAAAAATCAATGTTCCATATAGCAATAGCCAAAATTTCAATACTGGATGTGGTGATCTGGTAACATAGATTTAACGCGATACAAATTGCTGGTTTTTATTTTTGTGTCACAATATATTCCATGTGAAAGTCCAGCTACCATATCTGAACATTCACAGGCAAACATGAGATTGGCTTCGGTCAGCTTCGGAAGAACGACTTAGTTATCATAAATATGTTGTTATTCTGGTGCTGCTTGAAGCCAGTCTTGCATTTGCCTGTTAGTGCTCACATATTGTGGCAGAAAATGAACATGGAATATATTGTCGCATATATTGTTGCACAAACAATGAAGACAAGCATTTTGTATCTTGTTTAATCTATGTTGCCATACCACATCTACTTTGAAATATTGGCTATTGCTGTAAGGAATACTAATTTTTTATGGTTTTACTTTGTTTTACGAAATATTATGCGAAATATTTGTTGATTTTTAGCTCAGCGTTTTAGGAGAAAACCCGAGGTATTGTCATAGCCAGCTCGTCGTGTCGTCTGACGTCCGCGTCATGCTAAAACCTTAACATTGGCTCTAAAATCAAAGTGCCTCCACCTACAACCTTGAAACTTCATATTTAGATGCACCTTGATGAGTTCTACACGTCACACCCATTTTAGGGTCACTAGGTCAAGGTCATGGTCTCTTTGACCTCTAAAAAAATTAATAATTCTGACCAGCTTTCATTTATTCAAAACTGCATCTGTAGCCGAGCGTGCCAGGCGTTATGTGGTGCTGTTGTTAGTATATATGTTACTTTATACAATCTAAATTATTGATCTAAATCATTCTGCATTGGCCCATTTACTATAATCATTTCTTAAACGGTCTTAATTATTGTTCTTAAACATTGTGTATTTGCCATATACGTTAATAATTTGTTAAACAACAATCTTAATTAATATTATTAATCATTGTGCATAGGCCTATAGACCATGATCATTTCTTAAATCTTAATAAGTGTTTTTTTTTACAGAAATGAATGGGTTGAACCCAGTTTGGTCCAAGCAAACCACAGATTTTGACATCCACTGTCCCGATCTTGCTTTGATACGGTTTGTGGTGAACGACGAAGACACGTTTGGGGAACCAAAATTTCTTGGACAAGCCACATTCCCTGTAAAGTGCTTGAGAACAGGTAAACTTCCTGGTTTGCTTTATGAGTTTTGCAATTAACACATACATTGTTTTTCCATTATTTAATTGCTTATAAGTGTTTTGCTTTGTACTCATTTTATGAGAATGACAGTATTGAATGAAATGTGTTTGCATGTGCCATTTAAGTGCTCCTTGCTTCTAAATTAATTAAGGGTAATGAGCCCTGTCAATATTGAAGAAAGATATTTGATTCGTGTACTGTGCTCTTTCTCTCAGTGTCCACTATCAATGTATTCCCAAAATTTAAGAGCCCATATAAAGATGAATCAGGATTTTGAAGTGACTGGAATTTGAGGTCACTTTTTCAGCTGGCAGGTCAGTCTGCATGAAATATGTTTGTTGATCAAACTACTGGGTTCTTTTTAAAGCAATTTATTTAAGATTTGAAAAAGGTCATCACCATATTGACTAGATATACATAACACTTTTCGTCCTTACTAATCCACACGTTTGTGAGTTATTTGCCCTTGAACATAGCTGTCAAATCAGGGTGGGTTCTGTTCACTGTGTGTATTTTGTTGCAGGCTATCGAAGCGTGCCCTTGAAGAATGAGTACAGTGAGCCGCTGGAGTTGTCTGCCCTGCTTGTTCACGTTGACATACGCAACCCTCAGGTGGGTGACTTGTAGAGTTAGGGGTTGATATACATATGGGCTCACTCTTAGATATCTGGGCTTAAAGTTAGGGGTTGATATACATATGGGCTCACTCTTAGATATCTGGGCTTAAAGTTAGGGGTTGATATACATATGGGCTCACTCTTAGATATCTGGGCTTAAAGTTAGGGGTTGATATACATATGGGCTCACTCTTAGATATCTGGGCTTAAAGTTAGGGTTTCATATACATATGGGCTCACTCTTAGATATCTGGGCTTAAAGTTAGGGGTTGATTTACATATGGGCTCACTCTTAGATATCTGGGCTTAAAGTTAGGGGTTGATATACATATGGGCTCACTCTTAGATATCTGGGCTTCCCTCAGGTGGGCGACTTGTAGAGTTAGGGGTTGATATACATATGGGCTCACCCTTAGATATCTGGGCTTAAAGTTAGGGGTTGATATACATATGGGCTCACTCTTAGATATCTGGGCTTAATGCCTTTGTTAGGGTTGATATACATATGGGCTCACTCTTAGATATCTGGGCTTAATGCCTTTGTTAGGGGTTGATATACATATGGGCTCACTCTTAGATATCTGGGCTTAATGCCTTTGTTAGGGGTTGATATACATATGGGCTCACTCTTAGATATCTGGGCTTAATGCCTTTGTTAGGGGTTGATATACATATGGGCTCACTCTTAGATATCTCGGCTTAATGCCTTTGTTAGGGGTTGATATACATATGGGCTCACTCTTAGATATCTGGGCTTAATGCCTTTGCATAATGTGTTGTCCCAGATTAGCCTGTGTATTTTACACAGGCAATCAATATTCTCAAAAAAGTGTGTGAAATGTACGTTTTACGTACGTTTTGCGTGCATTAAACGTGGCGGTATTGGCACTGCGTTTTTTGTGCGCTTTTTCTTACCGAGTGAGTTTTTAACAAAAACAAACAAACAAGAAAATGTGCGCTTTTTGTGGATAAATGTGCGCTTTATGTGCGTTAAACGTGTGCTTTTTATAAGTGTGTTCAATGTGCGCTTTTATGTGCGTTAAACGTGCGCTTTTTATGTAAGTGCGTTTTTGACTACCATTTATGTGTGTAAATGTGCGCTTTAAAGTGCGTTAAATGTGCGCTTTTTGTGAGTTAAATGTGCGCTTTTTTTATTTAAAAAGCGCACATTTAACTCACGAATAGCGCAGTTATAACCCACATAAAAGCGCACATGTGTGTTAAATGTGCGCTTTTATGTGCGTTAAATGTGCGCTTTTTAAATAAAAATAATAATAACGCACGTTAAGCGCAGTTATAACCCACACAAAACGCACAATTAATGCACATGAATGGCAGCAAAAAACGCACTCACAAAAAGCACACATGTGCGTTAAAGGTGCATCTTTTGCCTTAACAGTTGATTCAATTATATGCTGTTAAAAGTTTTTTTTAATTCAGATATGCAATAAAAACCAATAATTATATAAACATATATATTTGTGTATTTTAATAATTACAAGATAATTCAATTTTATACTTTAATGTACACCAACATTTTTTAACATACATGAGTAATTAAATATCAATGGCAATTTGATGAAATAAATATAAACATAATTTGATTATAAATAAACAAAAAATAATAGCATACTATAATAACATGTACAGTATATACACACGAACAGCTATATACATAAGAAAGATGCATATCAATCAAGGCCTTTCAGCATTTCTTTGAGGCAGCGGAGTGCAGCTCTCATCTTTCTCTCCAAGTCTGCCACCAGGCGGTCAAACTTCTTTGCAACTATTATACTGTCATGGCCTTTGCGCGATGCGTCTCGTGCATGATCTCATTTGATCAGGTCCTGAAAGATATTTTATAATGTAAGTGTTGAATATTGCTGTTATGGTAATCTTGTTGCTATAAAAATTATAAATTTAAATCAAAACTAGTTTGTTTGCTTGTTGTTTTTGGTTGTTTATTTTGCAATTTTAAACCCCTGATCACATGTGACTTAACGCTTTTCATAAATAAATACGTTTGATAGAAAATACTGTTCGAAAATGTACCAAGATACGTGGTCTCATTTTGCTGTGTGGACTGGTCGGAAGTGTGACACCTTTAAAATGCAATAACCAGTACCCTGTATAGTTTTACCTCTAAACAAATCCAGCTTTTCTTGGTCAAGGAGAGGGCGCGGTTTTCCCACTCCTGTTCTCCTCATGTCGGCCAGCTTGTGCAGGGTAAAACCTGGTATTCAAGTCCATACATCAGGTAGTCTCTCTTTTGCTCCTTTTTTTGGCAGGCAATGCGATGATGCACATTCTTTCCATGGGGTTTAACCTTTTAATTTAAAAGTTCTCATTTAATATGGGGGAAAAATCTGTTCATTAATGACCAAAAATAGGTATAAATAACTTTAAGATGACAATAACCATAAAATACAGCCATAATAATTCAAATGGTGTTGTTTTTCTTTTAAAATTGCATTACATTTACTCATCCATTTACATTTCCCAGTGACAATACATAAATATGATAATGATCATAATTAAGTCAATAAACTAAATAAAAAAGGAATGCAGAATTGAAAATACGAACCTGTTACAACAGACTGTTCTTCAGTATTCCAAAAATACAGGCAGTTGTTGAACTAGACCATATCACTTTATATGTCTTTAAGCACCCACTTTTAATCTCCTTTATTGTTGATTTACACATTGTAGTAAATACACATTTTTTTCATCACACAATACTTCATGCTGAAAGTATTTCAAGACATTTTACACTAGAATAATAGGTCTTAATTCTAGCTTAAAGTCAGTTGCTGATGCTGCTTGTTTTCAAAAAATAACTTCCTATCTGTGGTTCTCAAATAGATGGTGCCTGAACATCAAAAGTATATCAACACCCCTTAGTTAGGCTTAGATGGAGGACTGATAGGGACTGGCTATTCTCTTATCTGATACCATGCTGTGTCCAAGCCAAAATTTGCATAATTTGAGAAATACTGATAAGGCAGTCATTTCAACACCAAAATATTTATTGAATAATACACAGCACCCTTGACACATTATATTTAATTGTAAATATTTAAATATAACATGCTGAATGGTTTAAGCAAATAATATTAATAGTATAAATATTATTTTAATTGCCTTTAAAATGTATGTTTATGGTCAATGTGGTAGACATTAATTGTATTAGGGTATAAATATCAGTATAAGAAAGTTCAAATACTTATTTATGTTGAGAAAATATAATTGATACTATCAAGCCCACATAATACTTTTGACACTTTCAATATTTTTAATTAGTTACGCACAGTCTGATTTAGGTGGAAATTTTTAGAAATGTTTGAGATTAAAACGTAAGCAATAGGTATGCATTGAAATTGTATGATAAAGTATGTAAACATTAAACAGGTTAATATGGACAACCAGTAATTATTCAAACTGCCCCTTATATTATTACAGGTTACTGAGATATATGTCTATGTTTAATCATTTGATGTAAATAAATTGTTAGAGCCTGCAACAATTTTGTTTCTTGTTCAATTTCTGTACAACATTTGCTAAACGGTTGTTAAAGACGCACTTTTTAAGAAGTGTGTTAAACATGTGTCTTTTTAGATACATCCTTTTAAAACAGATCATATGATAAAAACGCACTTATGAAATAAAAGACTAACTTATGCTTAAAAAAGACGCACATCAAAATAGAAAAACGCACTTTTGTGAGAAAAAACCCACATCTGTAAACCTTAAAACACACTTCTTAGATAAAAGACGCACTTCCTAAATAAAAGACGCACTTCTTAGATAAAAAACACACATTTTGCTCACATCTACACTCAAAAGCGCACTTACAGATGAAGAAAACACACAAAAAACGCACTTCCTAAATAAAAGACGCACTTCTTAGATAAAAAACACACATTTTGCTCACATCTACACTCTAAAGCGCACTTACAGATGAAGAAAACACACAAAAAACGCACTTTTTCACTAATATAACGCACTTGAATAGAAAAAACGCACAAAAAGCGCACTTAAATGCACTTTTGAACACTGAAAATGCACATATTAACAAAAAACACACAATTAACGCACTTTTAAGTGCGCTAAATGTGTGTTTTGGTAAAAAGTGCGTTTTTATTTGACAAGGGATATTAGGATGACACTTTCGGCTTTCATGATTTTTTGTTTAAAGGAAGTTACTTAAAGAAACTCCAGTTTTAGCGGAAAGTGTCAGTCATGTGTGTTAACCCTTTGCATGCTGGGAAATTTGTTGTCTGCTAAAATGATGTCTGCTGAATTTCTAAAATTAGCATTTTCTTCGATTATTTTTCTAAGACCACTATCAGAATAGCAAACAGTTTGGATCCTGATGAGACGCCACGTTCTGTGGCGTCTCATCTGGGTACAAACTGTGATGAGACGCCACGTTCTGTGGCGTCTCATCTGGGTACAAAATGTTTGCAAAGGTCTTCAAAATCCGGTTCCAGCACTCAAAGGGCTAATCTAGGACGACTCATGCACATGTATTGAGCTTTGTTTTGCCAGGGCAAGGTTCATGTATGCCCATCGTTCCAGATGTAATGAAGCAGACATCAGGAAACATTTCAAAGTAAATTTGGTTAAGAAAGTTCAGGAATTTCAAATGTTTGGTGGTTTTATGTACACATTTTGGGGGTACCTCTTATATCAGCAGGATTACCATGAAATTTGTTCTCAGCACCTTATCCCAACACTTATATATTTAACAACTACATATACATGTATATATTTTTTTTCCTAGGACATTTAAATTGAATTGTGCCAGTTTTCAAATTCCTTCCGCATAATAGTTATGATACATATTGGTATCATACATACAATAAAGTAGCCCTATAGCCCTTTCCCCCATTAGAAGCAAAGTGAAAATGGCTTTTGCAGTCGGAATAAAACCAGAACAGCCTGGGAGTAACTCGCAGTCTGTTCAGGTTTTATGCTGTTTGCTGCTCATTCGAAACTAAGGCTTCGAAATGAAGCCTTTAAAACTTGAATTTAGTAGGTAAGGTTTTTAATTAAATGTAAATTTTTAAGGGACTACAAATTTGTCAAAAAGCGTATCTAAGTGGTAGAGGGTTAATGAGTTCTGTCTACTATATTTGTGGTTGCCAGGAGGAGGACAATGATATCTACTCGTGCCTGCAAGATTTGCAAGATCAGCGTGAGGACCTAAGCTCACGGATAGCCGAGCTCGAGCTCAACGGAGACCTCCGCCAGGCTCAACAGGTCCGTCAAGTTCTGCAGGAAACGGAGGCAACCATCGTGAAGAAGAACCAGGAACGCCAACATAGGAAGTAGGTGTTACATTGACTGACGTGTTGTCTACTTTGCATTTTCTTATAGGTGTTTAAAGTAGTGATAATGTAAAAAATAGGAGGGGAAAATGCTATCGAAAGTTTGTCTTCATGGATATTGATTTAGCCCTTGCTGACTTACGAAATTATATGTAATATTTAATTCTCTTATAATAGATTCAAAAAGATCATTTTTAATTTACTGGATTGAAAAAATAAGACTTAATTTTAGTTCTCACCAAATGTATGTCCTATTCAACCATGCCATTTTATTGGTTGAAATGTTATGCAGACATTAGAACCAATTATGTTTAATAAATGATTAATGAGTACAAAGTTTTGCTAGCATAATCTCCCTCTATCATAAACCATAGCATATTTGAGCAATAGTTGGTTCAGACAATGTCAGTTTTGATGTTGTGGTTTGATGTTGTGTATGCCAATGCATTTCACTATTCCTGCTATATAGTGAAGATGCAGTGTATTGAGATTTTGTGGTTTGACTTAATTTATACCTCTTTTCAAACATTGATTGTAAAGGAATAATGGTTGTAGTATAAACAACTTGGAGGCAGTTGTTTCTTTTTTGTTAAAAAAAACCTTTAATTAAAAAAAAAAAAGGAAAAAAAATGGTTTTAAATAATTTTCAATATGTTAACTACAATGGGCTGATTGTTAGTTCTAAGTTCACTGACCAAAGGTATCACTTACATTTTTTCGAAGTACATGGAACTTTCTTATTATTCTAAGATCTAGTCTTTAATATTTCATGCTTATCTTAAAATAAGAAGATTTTACTCTTTTTTATGCCCCCAAAGAAGGGCATATAGTGATCGCACTTTCCGTTTGTCTGTCTGTCCATCTGTCCGTCACACTTTGCATTTAGGTTTCGAAAAGTGCTCATAACTTCCAGGTTGCTTCAGATGTAACCTTCATATTTGGTATTCATGTGTACATGGACAAGGCCATTCAATACGCTCTCAAATTTTGACCCCCTTGACCTTAGGGTCCATGTTAAGGTTTCCAAATCTGCGTTTAGGTTTCGAAAAATGCTCATAACTTCTATCAAAGCATTTTTCGGGGGCATATGAGGACAGCTCTTGTTTAAATATACATGTTGTATATATTCTTTATTAATTGCTATTCACATAGTATGGAAATTTACTCGGTCTGTGAACCAACTTAACCATTGAAAAGCAAGTATTCTGTAAGAGGTATTATAAACTTAGAAATATTTACGCCATTTATTGTACAAATATAGCTTAGTTTGTCTAGTGATGACATTTTATGCAATTTTAATAATAATAATTCAACCATGTTGTCTTGAAAATATGTTTTAATTTAATTAGGAGCTTATGTGAATGAGAATGCATTATGAATTTTTGAAGTAGTTGCATGACATGTCATTTATTGTTGATAGCTTTTAACATTTTCCAGTTTGGCTTGTTTCACATGCTTACTTTGCTTGTGGGACACAGCAATCAGTATATGCAGATTCCAGTTATCATTTTATTTTTGTTATTTTCCCCGTGTTATAGGCTATTGAATTATCTGAAGCAAGTATTTTTTGTGTTACCTTTTAACACTTTAGTTTATTCTTCCACTATTGCCATCCTAATTTTTCTTCCTTTCAAGTTTGTCCCGTTCTATTTTCTATATATGTTAAGTATTGTTGTTGTTTTTTTGCCCAAGTTCCATAATTTATAATACATCACGTCAAAAAAGACCTTATGTGCTGTCTGTCATGCCAGGTTATAGCACAACCCTTCCCTTTCTGTGTTAAATATAATAAACTTCAATAATTAATTTTCATGCATACAAATCCATGGAGTGTTTCCACTTGCTTAGTGCCTATGTATTGCACATTGTTACACTCATAAAAAATGACAGGTTGATTCAAGCCCATTGTTAAATATTTGTCCATAAACACTCTAAAACCTTGACATGTTTATTCATGTCTTGTGTCAATATTCTTTATGAATAATAAGTTAAAAAAACATTTGCATGTTTATTTAAGTAATATGTTCAATATCGTACCTGAACACTTCATGTAGAACCTTAATATGTTGCTTAATGACAATTGTTCAATATTGCGCTTGAATACTTCATAAAGCACCTTGAGATTCTTAATACCAAGTGTCCAATATGGAACATCACTTCCCTTCATAAATACCCTTGACATGTTTCTTCAGGCCAAGTGTCCAATATGGAACATCACTTCCCTTCATAAATACCCTTGACATGTTTCTTCAGGCCAAGTGTCCAATATGGAACATCACTTCCCTTCATAAATACCCTTGACATGTTTCTTCATGTCAAGTGTCCAATATGGAACATCACTTCCCTTCATAAATACCCTTGACATGTTTCTTCATGTCATGTGTCCAATATGCACACCACATGAACATTTTGTCAATAACATTGACACTTTTGAATGTGCCAAGTGTCAAAAATTGCACATCAGTTGAAAACTTCCACTGCGGGGAATCACGTGATCACAAAAGTACCGTAATTTCTCTATGTTTTCGGACACTTAAAAATAATAATTTTTCGTGTCCGAAAACTTAGATACGAAAAATATTAACAAAATACAGGTGTCCGAAAACTTAAGAGTCGAAAATGGAAGTGTTCGCAAATAGCGTCAATTGTATCAACGACTACCGGTAATAGCACGCGCTTGTAAAATACCATGCCGAATAGTATAAATTACAGTTATACATGTTTGCACTGCATTTAAAATAATTGTAAATGCTTAATTTATTTGACAGATAGTTACTTCAAGGTTGTACTTTGACTAACGAGTTCAAAATTGAGCTGGTGATGTACCGATACACGCTTGTATGAACCTGTAATTAACGCAATAAAAAAGCAAACTATGAATTCTTTGTTTGTTCATTTCCGATAGTTGTTGTATAACACCTTCCATTGTTCGTAAAACTTGTAATAGGGTGCATCACAATTTGAAACATTTAGTATTTGTCACAGTAATTTTACTGAAAAGGGGTAGTACCATTGCGGTAGATAATTGAACTGTTAATTGGCACTACCCCTGGTAATTGTCATAACGCTTATGCTATGTGGCGAAACCATTGTTTAATACCGGTTTACAAGGTTATTTACCCAATAACGCAAATGTAATGGTCCATTGCCCTCAGGCACGCACCCGCAATGTTTTATGATGTTAATCTGGTTGTAAAACCCCATGATCAAAGTGTCATAAGATATCGAAAACAGGTTCGAAATTTGGTAAGATAGCGCTGTAAAATATACTGTCCGAAAACTTAGAGACATAAAAAACGGACGAAAACTCGTGTGTCCGAAAATAAAGAGTCACGAAAAATAATTATTTTTGCTAAATAAGGGGGGTCCGAAAACTTAGAGTGTCCGAAAACATAGAGTAATTACGGTACATTGTACGAACAAAATGGCAGAAAAAGCTCTCGCTTAATGACGAAAATCAAGGTATTCTCATATTTTATAATATCCAAATAAATGATAACTATGCGCAAAGTTACCCGCTAAGTCGCCTTATGTACTCTGGTAATTGTCGTTTTTCTTAATTTTCTGTAGTTTTTACAAACATTCAGGAACAATAAACAATGTAAAAAAATATGGTATTTTACAACTTTTCTTTTCTTCATTGACTTGGTTGACAGTCCCTTTTAGCGAGAGCTTTTTCCGCCATTTTGTGCGTACGATGTACTTTTGTGATCACGTGATTCCCTGCAGTGACTTCATAAAGAACATCAAAACATTTGAAACATGCAAAGTATCCAAATTGCACATTAGTTGAACACTTCGTAAATTACATTTAATAATTAATTTTGAAACATGCAAATTATCATAATTGCGCATCAGTTGAACACTTACATGCAAAGTTTCCAAATTGCACATCAGTTGAATGCTTCATAAAACAAATTGAAAAAGCAATTAAACATGCCCAATATTTAATAACCTTATTCACTAACAGACCAGATCGTTGCATGTTACATAGTTCAAACAACCACATACAATTTTGGAGCTTTGTTTATAGAATGCCCGACAAAAACTCTCCCGGATAAAAACCCTCCCGTCAGTTTTATAGGGGCCGGACGAAAACCCTCCCATGAATGAATGGGGACGGACAAAAACCCTCCCATGAAAAAAACGGGGGAGGACAAAAACCCTCCCATGAAAAAACGCGACCAAGGCTCGTGGTTCAGATTTTCTAAGTCTCGCAAAATAAACTTTGCTTTATTCGGCACCGACCGAGTATTCTCTATGAACACAATGGGAAGAATAAGATTGTCAAGCTGCTTATATCGATCTGCTTTAAGATTAAAACATAAGACTCACTCATTCTTTTTATCTGAGCTAATATATAGTTCTTTGTAGACACATGCCAGCCATGTAAAACAAACCACATGATGTTAATTGGCAAATCAATCTTCACTTTTAGAGACATCTTCACTATTTCTACAAGAAATTCTCAAATTCTGTGTGATTATTTGTTCTTATTCGAAAAATAAAGATTTTATTGTTATGTCCCCCACTATAGTAGTGGGGGACATATTGTTTTTGCCCTGTCTGTTGGTTGGTCTGTTGGTTGGTTGGTTTGCGCCAACTTTAACATTTTGCAATAACTTTTGCTATATTGAAGATAGCAACTTCATATTTGGCATGCATGTGTATCTCATGAAGCTGCACATTTTGAGTGGTGAAAGGTCAAGGTCATCCTTCAAGGTCAGAAGTCAAATATATGTGGCCAAAATCGCTAATTTTATGAATACTTTTGCAATATTGAAGATAGCAACTTCATATTTGGCATGCATGTGTATCTCATGGAGCTGCAAATTTTGAGTGGTGAAAGGTCATGGTCAATGTCATCCTTCAAGGTCAGAGGTCAAATATATGTGGCCCAAATCGCTTATTTTATGAATACTTTTGCAATATTGAAGATAGCAACTTGATATTTGGCATGCATGTGTATCTCATGGAGCTGCACATTTTGAGTGGTGAAAGGTCAAGGTCATCCTTCAAGGTCAGAGGTCAAATATATGGGGCCCAAATCGCTTATTTTATGAATACTTTTGCAATATTGAAGATAGCAACTTGATATTTGGCATGCATGTGTATCTCATGGAGCTGCACATTTTGAGTGGTGAAAGGTCAAGGTCATCCTTCAAGGTCAAATATATGGGTCAAAATTGCTCATGTAATGTCACTTCTGTAATATTGAAGCTAACAATTTTATATTTGAAATGCGTGTGTATCTCAAGGAGCTGCACATTTTGAGTGGTGAAGGGTCAAGGTCAAGGTCATCCTTCAATGTCAAACGTCATATAGGGGGACATTGTATTTCACAAACACATCTTGTTTCATATGCTTAAGAGACTGCTTAAATGGCTTTATGTAAACTTCAACACCGTTATTTCGAAGTCGTCTGGACTGTTAAAAAAACTTCGGATTAACGATAATTCGAAATTAACATTTGACAGAAGACTTAATCTTTGATTCTGTAAAAATAAAACATTGTGGAATTTGCATGGTTCGGTTACACGCTACTATAAATAATTGTTTTACTTAAAAACGTTAACTAGTCAGATTGCAATAGATTTCTACTTGTAACAAACGGAGGAATAAAACGATTCTTTTTCTTCTTTTGATTTTTCACTAATTACAAAACATATAAAATATAATGAATAGAACAAATTGTCATACATGATACAGATGAATACTTTTTTTAAATAACACATGATGTCTCTCTGAACACCGGCGTTATCAGCACTTAACTGGACACGTGTTTTGTTTCAGTAAATATTAATTATCTGCTTTTGACGACATTATAAAATTAACACTTTAAGCGCAGAAGACAAAGGGGTAATTAGCGGCTTTTGACGCGCCATGGGCAGACGACAAAGGTGTGAAATTACGTTTTGACTTCGGATTGAAGATTGATAATAAGGTGCGAATTATAGTGTTGGAACCGACAGAATGACTTCAAATTAACGATTTCTTCGGTATAACGAAGTTAGGATTAACAATGAAATTTTACATCAAACAAACAAGAACCAAAATCGGGACCCGAAAAATACTTCGAAATAACGGTGACTTCGGATTATCAGTGTTCGAAATAATGGTGTTGAAGTGTATCTAAAAAAACTGCCAGGTCCATATTTCTGCAATGTGTATAGCTCTCATAGTACCATACAAGTTATGTCTTTATAATATTATAATAAATTGAAAAATAAACATTTGGGAAGAAATAATTCAAATAGATCTGGTCAGGTTCTTATGGTTATTTTATTTGGAAATATATAAGATCAGTGTTAATTGTTATTAATACCTTTCATTAGATTAAAAAAACTTCTTAAATGCTACTGTAAATGTCGCAAATCAGGTACTTGTTTCTTTGGTTATACTCTTGTGTTGTAAAGTTAACACAGATTTAACTCTAGATAAACTTGCAAACACCCAAATCTTTCTATCTTGCTACTATAAGCTTTGCTGCAGTAACTCTTTTAAATGCAATAAAAAGTAAATTAATGTTTCAGAAAAGTAACCTAATAGGTTTGTAACATTGAAATTTATTATGTTAAGTTTAATGTTTGAAATTAACAATGCATTTCTCAGTCAAAATTAGTGTTATTTATTACTCAATATACTACCATTTGGTTCTACTGCAATTTTGTGAAACATCAGCCCATGTTTGTTCACAGTTTAACTCTTTGTTATTCTAACTCAGATCTGGCAAGATTGGTTACCAGGGAAACCAGAATGTTGCACCAAATCTCAAGCGATTTAGTGTCACCTCCGTTTGGTAACCTTTTTGTCACCTGCTTTTACACCCCAAGTATAGTGGGACAAATATTGATTATATGCTAGTTGCTGTGACATTGTTAGTGTCAACAACTGCGCTAGTTTTGCAGCGACAATGTTACACTTCCTAATGTGTCACATAAATCCAACTTTATATTTGAATTCGTCTGAGTGTTCACTGATTGAATTAACCTGAGTCAATAAGGAAAGAAATCCATACCGGGTAATTCTAGTGCAGATATCAGTATTTTCATCAAGGGGTTTGCTTAAAATATGATATTTATACAGGACTCTAGACTGTACAATAAAGTACATGAGAGGAAAAAAATTGTCATCACAAATATTGTCATGTCCAGTCAGAAAAATGATTGGAATGGTTGGCTTAATGTGACACATAATAACTAAAATATGATCCTTTTGCTCAACTGATGGTGGCAGAAATCTGAAGTTTTACATGTACCAGTAACCAACATTGTTGGATACCCACGTTCGACACATTCCGTTACTCTCCATTTATAGACCGTGGGACATTTCCAGCTCTTTTCACCGTTTTAGGGTGTGTCAAATCCAGTAATTTCATTGGATCCCTCACGGTTTCATGAGGATATTTTTTACCAATGATACAACTCGTACTATAGAGGCTTTGGGTTTGTTGTCAAAATTGCGTCGTCCGTAGAAATGGAATTTCGTAGTGCACGCGTATACTTTAAAATTGAGAATTTAAACGACTTTCAGAGTAAAAGTATCTTTAGTCTCTTACATGGGCGCGATGTCTTTTTTAGCACTTGGACAGGTGGATGGAAAAGCTTGGTGTATCAAATTGCAATTATCCAGGCGAAGCATTGACACTTCCAAAGTGAAATTATTTTTAGAAACTGCAATTTCATTGGTCTACTGAAAGGTTACAGTTAAGGTCAAAACGGCGTGTATTGCTTATATTGTCCCACGGCTAATGCTGGAGAGTAATGGAATGAATTAGTCGTGGGTATCCGACGATGCGATAACCAATGGCTGTTGTAGAATTTCACTCAGTTTGGATAAGTACACTTCATCTGCTTTTGGTGATGAAAATAGAGGAGTGTAAAATTATATAACTTAATGTAATGAAATATTGAAACTTGTGTTCCTTTAACTAGGTAATGCATGATGCGTCCTAAGAATCTAGCTATATTCAACTGCAAATCTACAGATGGGTGATTCAACATAAATTTTTAAGGGGGAATAAAGGGTCTGCTGTTTGAGGAAAATCTTGATTGTTAGTTAACAAACATGCTTTTTGTTTTTCTGCCATTGATGTTGAGCATATGGGTCATTACTTTGGGAGCGGGTTTTATTAATCAATCTGTAACAAGGTATAAACTTGTTTGCATGGTAGTCAAAGCCAGTACATCTTACATGACAAATGGTTATTGCCTGCAAAAAAATGCAAACATGACTATAAGAAGCTTGTAAGCTCAGCTGAGCACAAAAATTAATGCTGAAGGTAAGCTTTTTATTGTCAGTTGCCTTTAGACATCATAAAACATGCTTTAATGATTACTTTTTATATCATGGCTCTCATGGTTTATGTTATGATAATTTGCACAGAATTTTTGTGGTGTGTAGGATGTACTGTATTTTTGCCACATTTACAAGGGATAATATGAGGGCCGTTAACACATGTTTGATGGGCCCTTGTAAATGAATATTGGCAAATAATGAAAAGTTCACCAGATATGTATTATCATGTACCATGTATGTATTCCAGATGCAGGTTCTAGATATTCCAGCATCTTATCGAGTCGTGTGCTGAGAAAACTGGGCATAATGCATGTGCGTAAAGTGTCATCCCAGATTAGCCTGTACAGTCTGCACAGGCTAATCCGGGACAACACTTTCTGCCTAAACTTGATTTTTGGTAAGGAGGGACGTCCTTGAAACTAAAGATACCATAAAAGCGGAAAGTGTCGTCCCTGATTAGCCTGTGCGCACTGCACAGGCTAATCTGGGACGACAATTTACGCGCATGCATTAAGCCCAATTTTCTCAGAACAAGACACAATATTTGGGAGGTGTCTGCTGAAAAGCAAACTTAGTTGCTTTCTAAAGCAAATATTGATTGATTCTTTTACAGGGCATAATTGGTTAGTGTTTTGAAGTGGGTATATCAAGTTTTCAGAACCGGTTTTCTGGCAGGTACATAGCCCTTGTCAAATAAAGAATTTTTATAATCAGAACAAACTTTTGCCACAATTGCAGTTCTTGGGTTGACTTGTATTGAAATAAGGAAAACATTGGTTGTGAGTATATTAATTGTCTATCATTAATTTTACAATGTATGCTTTTCAAAATTTTATTTCATGAGCATGTATTTGTTTTCTTTCATAATGGGCTAAATTCAAACTTTGTTAACCAGGTTTTCCGAAGGAAAAAACTGGTTATTAGATTGGCGAATGCGGGCGGGCGGGCTGGCTGGCTGGCTGGCGGGCTGGCTGGCGGGCTGGCGGGCGGGCGGAACAAGCTTGTCCGGGCCATAACTATGTCGTTCATTGTCAGATTTTAAAATCATTTGGCACATTTGTTCACCATCATTGGGCGGTGTGTCGCGCGAAATAATTACGTCGATATCTCCAAGGTCAAGGTCACACTTTGAGTTCAAAGGTCAAAAATGGCCATAAATGAGCTTGTCCTGGCCATAACTATGTCATTCATTGTGAGATTTTAAAATCATTTGGCACATTTGTTCACCATCATGGGACGGTGTGTCGCACGAAAGAATCACATCAATATCTCCAATGTCAAGGTCGCCACGACTAAAAATAGATTTTTAAAAAAAACAAACTTACAAAGGGGGTTTATTTTGTTTGTTCATTTCAAAAGTTCAGTTTGAGTTTTCTCCCTTTATCAGATTTTTTTTTCACAATGAAAACCTGGTTTTGTGACAATTTTGTCCCTTGTTATATATTTGTTTTCTTTTTCTTAAGGGCTAAATTGAAACCGTGTTATTTATTTGTTTCTCGTTTAAATTGTCTTAATTGAAACTTTGTTATTGTAACTTTTAACATTTATTTATCTTGTTCTCAATCAAACTCTTGTTGAGGTTTTCCTTAAATATCTAAAACTAATGGGCCGCCATCTGGGAAAACTGGGTTTAATGCATGCATGTAAAGTGTCATCCCAGATGAGCCTGTGCAGTCTGTCAATCATATTACTCATAGAATATTGATTTTAAATATTATTTAACATATAAATTTCCATCACTTTTTTCCAAAATAAATAATTTGATTCTTATTGTGCAAGTGACGACAGCCCAAAAATCCTTTTTTTATCTGGAAATGATAATGGAAATGCAAATTGGTAAATTTAGGCTCTGTATATATGGCAACTATCTTTGCAACAAGTTTTTTTCTGCTGACTCTTATTTAAGTATCTGAATATCTTACCACATCACTAAGACTAATTTCTGATTGTGGTTTGGGCACTTTGTTTTATTATTTATCTAAAAGGAGAGAATTTAAGGGAGTTAAATTTTCAAAACATAAATTTATATTTAATTTAATAATATTCTGGCCTTTTTCTTTACACAAATGGGTGTATATAAAACATTTCAATACAGTGTTACACAGAAAATATGGAGGAATTGCTGGCTGTTATGCTTTTATAAAATGGCATCATGTTTGTGTTTTAACTTTAGTATTTAGGATGGCTTTGCTTCTCAACATAGTTGTCCAGTATCACTTTCCAATCAACCATAGGTGGAAATCAAGGGTACTGCATGAAAGTCATATATATCATAAAGAAACGGGAAGCTTATATGTAATTTCACACTAAACCCTCGTTCTTTGATTTTGTGCCCTTAGCGCGGGTGATTTCAGCAATATAGTAGATGGTCAAATATCGGAGAGTATGTGGAACGTATCCCCGCTGTATGAACCCCTCTGAGGGTGGAATCGCAGTGGTATACACGTACATTCTTTAAGTATACTTGTATCACATTTACCATGTACGCCAAAGGACTTGCAGTATAGCTTTATGTGTCTTGGCTGCCATCATACATTTTTACATGAGCATCTGAAATGTATTTGTATGTTACAATACGATATGTACATTATGTAATATAGCAATATTATTACTGGACAGGTGATCACAGTTGGTAGAATGCTGGACAACAAATATCAGTATGGCGGTTCATTCCTAGTCCTGGCCAAATAACTTGGGATATGGGGATGGGGCATGAAATTCTTTCTTTGGCCTTTCTACTACTACCCCTGAATCGAGTTTTAACCTTTTCCAACATAGACATGTGTTTTTGACACATTTGTAGTCCCTTAGAAAGTTACATTTATTTAAAGACCTTTCTTACGAAATTCAAGTTTTAAAGGCATCATTTACAACCCTTAGATACTGATAAGCAGCAAACAGCATAAAACCTGAACAGACTGCGAGTTACTCGCAGGCTGTTCTGGTTTTATGCTGGTTGCAAAAGCCATTTTCACTTTGCTTCTTATGGGGGAAAGGGTTAAAGGCAGTTGTCAGTTACCTGCAGAGGTTACACTGAGTACTGGTAAAGCAGCTAATGCAGGAGAGAAGTGTGAGTTTGTTAACTTATGCCTTGACTGAAATGTACTGTTGAAAACGAAAAAAAAAATCCAACTATTATAACATCAAGAACTAGTTTTCCTTTTATTTCTGATACTTGAACTCTTCGGTTTTCTTTTTGAAAAAAAGCAAAACCGTAATATTTTGACTGTCTAATTTAGCATGTTATCTGTCACAAATAGGTAAATTTTTTACCAATGTAATCCTCTTTATGCCTTCACTTGGATATTTCTAGTTCTGAATTTGTTAACAAACTTTTACTCTCTTACCATATTATACTGAGCCACACTAAAAATGTTACTATCATACCATAAGTTATGTAACTAAACATTTTGAATATTTAACTGTCAACCACGATCTTAAGATTTTTAAGTCTTTATCTCCTATATTGCTGATTTTAATTGTTAACATTGTTTGTTAAATTGTGTCCCAGTTTTTACCCCAAACAATTTTTTGTAGGTCCTTTTAAGATAACATTCTACTAAGATACATTTTCATTGTTTTTCTTCACTGATGATTTTACAAACAAAGTTTGATGTTGGGTATGTACGAGTCACTCTGTTGGGTCATGAGCTTCATGTAATATAATTGACATGTTATATAATTGAAACATGAACTGTGGATTTATAAGACTCCAGTGATCCTCATATTTCTCAGTTATTTGCTTTTGAACTTAGCTGACAAAGCGGTGCAGGGGTATTTCCTCAGTTGTTTGCCCCATGTACAGCTGAAAAAGCTCCTACCAGCTCCAATGCCAGCTTCACTATACAGCATGGTGATGGGTCTATCTGTACTACTTAGCATGAAATGTAATAAATAAGATAATAGTCATTATACATATAAAGTATGCTTTAAATTTGTAAAATGATTGTTAAAAGCATTCAGGGTTCTGAGTTGATGAGTAATATATGTTGTGTATATACAATCAATAACAATTCTAGGGATGGGAATGAATACTGAAAATGATATTTGAATATTCGTTTGTCATTATTCGAATTAAGAAGTATCTTTGCATAAAAATAGAATATTCCAATATCAATTTTGGATTTGAATATTCAGCCGATTTTCAAACATTCGAATATTCGGTCCCATCCCTAAACAATACCCTTATGTTTAGCACATGCAATTAAGCAGAAAGGGATGTTTTTATTGCTGTTGGTCTAATTGTATGAAAGGAACACTAAATGATGCTTCAAAACTATTGATGAAGTCAAAGTTAGACAACAGTAGACAACTCTTGAGATCTATAAATTTCAATTTGATGCTTGATATTTATACTTTGTTATTTCCTGTAAATGAATATGACTCTCAAAAGCATGTAAAAGTTTGTGTGGAATATATTAGAAAATACATCAATCCTCTTCAAACTTTAATATTAAGGTTTATAGTTGTTTGTCCAATCCGAATATTTTAGGACCGTTGTTATACCGTGATACTTAAAACGAATTGCACTGTCTGTTAGCTATACACCATAAACACCATGGCAATGTACACTCAGTTTGGTGTTGTTAATTGTCTTTATTATGGACTTTTTATAAATACAGATGGTAAATATTGATAGATAATTTTAATTATTTAGCTAGCACTGATTGGAATTTTAATTAACAGGAAGGAATCATAGTTGTGATGCATAGCTTAACTTACAGTTGCTATATCACTCACTATTTAATATTTTTAACATTGTGAGCACTTTATATTTTTCAGAAATACATCCAAAAGAGTAGTGTACCGGAGAACGTCTACAAGTTGAACAACAACAACAACTAGTTTATAAGTAGATACCATTAATTCATATAACCTTTGTGATTCATGACCATGGTCATAATTGAAAACATCCACTTTCTTTAAGATGCCAAAATCAAACGTTTTCATCAATTAAGGATGAGAAGTAACAGTGATGAAGTCTATCAGACGTTTTTTGTCCTCATGTGCTTAATGGCGTTGCATGGCTGAAGAGGAGAGCTTGAAATAATGTTGAAGTATTACTGTGCAAAAGACCAATGGCAACAAACCAAAGAAATGGGCAGTTTGTGTGAGTTGTTAGTGATCAAATGCCTTGTTGTGTATCTGAATTAAAAATGGCATGTTTGTTACTCAATTGAATATTGTTCATTTTGTTTAGAAATTTTAGAAGCAGAAAATACAATAATTTTTTGCCATATTCCTGAGCTAAAGACTAATCCTGGATTTGATAAACTTGTTTAATCATTAATTAATGTACATTCATTCATATCACTAAAATACATGTTTTTTTAAATATATAATAGACTTTAATGTTGTGGAAAGTCTACTGTATTGGCCTGAACAAGTATTTGTTTATTATATCCCTTTAAATGGGTTTTTATATATCTAAAATAATCACTGTCTTCACATATATAATGCCATAACCATGAGTTTTCGTCCAATTAAAATTTGCTATTAAGTATATGTTGTTTATATCCTTTTTTAAATTTAAATTGTATGTTTCAAACCTATTTGTGCATGAAAGTTGATAAAGTTGTTAAATATATGACGAGGGTTGCGGATTTTTTCAGTGATTCACAATCTTGGAATGCTTTGAATGTTTAAAGAATTAGACTTATAGAATCATCAGAATAATTACATACCCAGTAAGACGAAAATAAAATCTTTACAGACTTGTTCACAGTTTGGTAAACTGATGATTTTCAAAATAATTGTCATAGATTAAAAAAAGAATGTATACATTATATTTTAAAATCCAAATAACACTCTTCACTAGCAAAAATGTTTAAAATATTGGTTCATCTACATTTTTCCTTGATAATTTGGAAAATGTTCTACTTGCATTTTCTTTATACATGTAATTTGCTGATACATTATACTGCCTGCATTGTTTAGTGGAAGCATACTAGCTTTTACTTTGAGACATTTGGGGTTTCAATCCACTTGAACTTTCTTTCGTGCTATTATAATAAGTAAAGACTATTTGACACATTGTAGAATAAATTGTGTTCATAACATATTTACTGGGTAGTGGCTTTACGGAGATCTGTGAACAAGTCCCTGTAAACAGGTTAAGTATCAAACTGTTTAAGAGATATCTATGAAACTAGAATAGAGATATAAATTTACTTATTCAATACTGAAGTCCACAGAGCAGGTGTAGTAAAATGACCACATTTGTACTTGTTTGTTTAATGCCCAGTAATTATATGGAACATAATTATGGTACTAGATGTACTGTATGAATAAACATTTCATCAGTAACAAGAATTGCTCTCTAGGTCTCTTCAATTTATGTACAAAAATGCAAACAATACAAGACAAATATTGTGTAGTTTATGTTTATGCCCAATTTGTGTAATCCCCAAAAGTATAGTGACCAAAATGTGTAGCACCAAATTATGAATAGTGACCAATCTTTGTGAAGTGACCAGAGTTCATCATGGCTATTGTGTTCCACTGCCCATACAAAGACGCCAAATGCTTACAGGTTTTTTTTTGCCCGATTTTATAGCCGAAATTTGGCTATGTTCCCAATCCCAAAAAGTATACTTTTTTCCCAAAATGTGGCAAAAAATTCCCAATTGCCAAAAAAAAAATAATTTTTTTTTTGTTTTTTTTTTGAAAGAAGTCTTGTGTGTATTTTATCTCAATTTCAATTCAATTACATCTAAGAAAGTATTATATGATTTTT
The DNA here is from genome assembly GCF_020536995.1 of Dreissena polymorpha. Classification (NCBI taxonomy): domain Eukaryota; kingdom Metazoa; phylum Mollusca; class Bivalvia; order Myida; family Dreissenidae; genus Dreissena; species Dreissena polymorpha. The sequence goes on along the minus strand of NC_068363.1, from coordinate 48,209,467 downwards.
TTCTTTTAATTTGAATGATTATAAAGAGTTAAATCAAATTTAGTATTTCCCTAATCAGTGGACTTTTGTGTGGAAAAAAAGGCTAATGAATTAATTTTCCCAATTTCATGAAAATGCCGATAAAATTCCCAATTCCAAAGCCATGGGCTATCTTCCAAAAAAGTGGAAAAAAAAACCTGGCTTATTACTGCTTGGAAAAAACTTATGAAAGTATCATGAGATTTCATTAAGAAAACAAATTGCGTGGTGTTTCCATGAGATTGTATCATTTTGTTTACAGCAAACTTCGTTTCCTTGGTATTTGTATCATTTTTCATTCACATAATTTGTTACTAGTTCGGAACAGTATGTATTTATCACACTTGATCAAAACAGTGTTCATAAAATAAAAGTAATACTAGTCTTGACACGCATATTTCATACCCTTATCTTACAGCCACATTTGTACAAGATTGTTGTTCTGTGCTCTATACTACAAATGTTATTCTATGTGCCATCAAAGATGGAAGAAACGTACCCTGGATAGTATTTTTTTTTTTTAGGAGCCCAATATATTCAAATAATTATATAAAATCATGTTTAACGAGAAAAAAATTGACAAAGAGCCATGAAAAAAATCCCCACCCTCTGATATTGGAATCATAACAAGGTCATTAACTAGAATTTATCATAGACCTGTCTTTGCGGGCTGCAAAAAAGTAGCTTTAATCAAAAGCATCCATTGATCCTCCTATGGGTAATTTGGTAACCTTTCAAAAAAAGTTCACTTAAAAAAAATCTGTCCAGCCGTTAACTCAGTCGGTCGATAACCAAGCAATATTTCCAGTCAGTATGTCAACCCGAATAAATCTTAGACAGACTTTCAAACAATATTTTTGAGTTTTTTGCCCCTTAATCGATAGCTCGCGTCCTATTCCTTTAAAACAACGAGGCGTGTCAAATTATGCATGCATATGCAACCACTTACCCCTAAAAACTAATTCCAATACAATCAGAATGATAAGTATTTTTCATTTACATTTATTTAAACATCGTTGTTATTGTTGATTGGATATTTATGTGCCTGACTCTGTCAGTATAATTCACAAGCTGGGTTCAAGAGCGATGGCTACTTTCGTTTTCAAGTAAATCAAATTTAGAGTTAAAACAGTTGTTGCAAAGAAAATATAACATTTTGGAATTAGTTTTTAGGGGTAAGTGGTTGCATATGCATGCATTATTTGACACGCCTCATGTTTCTGCATACAAATAAAAACATATTAACCATTTAAGCAATATTTGCTCGTATAAAGCATTTGTAATAATACATCGACACAAAATAGCCCCGTGTCATAAGAAAATCTGCATGTAAGGAATTGCCATAAGTATTCCCTAATGAGCTTTTGTGACTACTGTGTATGGGTCCTTATGAATGTCATAGAATTTACAAGTTAATCAACCCATTTTTACTTAAGTGTCATTGTCAGCTATGAACCTTCATAGGACTTTGCTATTACTTTGTTAATTAAAAAAAAAAAAATTTAGTTACCTCCAATCATTTAATTTTATAATATAGCTGCATGTGTAAATGATAAAGTTTAAACTTAGTTTAGTGTTGTTAATTAGTTGTTTCTGCTTTATCTGTTCAGGTATTATTAATCCTCGTATGTATATTAAGCTCTTTTTACCAATGAAAGAGAAATTGTTATATTGTTTATGTGTTGTGTCTGTGCTATTTTCAGTTCTATATTACTAATTGCAAATAAAAGTTTTAACGGATTCATCATTATTATTAAAGCCACACACATTGCCTCTGACCTTGAAATGAAATACGTTAATCAATACATATAGATTCATGAAATTTGAAAGTGTGTAAAATTGTCATTAAATCTATAGCCTAGTTAACAAGTAATTTATTATTTTTCAAACGGTACCACTTCTTAAACCGAAAGTAGGATTTCTATATGTATACGTCCCTTTCGACAAACGCGATTATTTTTCAGTTTTAAAACGCAAAAAATATGGATTTCTACCTTGTAACAACCAGATATATTCTAATTGGCGTAGATAAAATTAATCTATAGCCTAGTAAGCAAGTAATTTATTATTTTTCAAACGATACCGCTTTTAAAACCGAAAGTGAGATTTCTAGACGTATATGTCCATTTCGACAAATGTGATTATTTTTAAGTTTTAAAGCGCAAAAAAGACGGATAACTACCTTGTCATCATCAGATATATTCTAATTGGCATAGATAAAATGTGTTTCTTATTTATACTTAAATTCACTGTGCCAAATAAGTTGAGTGGCTTTAACCTCTTAAAAGAATAATATGAGGTGGCCATGGGGCACCAGATATGGGGTCAGTCTAGCCATAACACATGCTCCACTCCCTCTCTGGGAACATTTGCCAGATCTCTGAAGAGATCAAAATAATAATACCCAGGAAATGGATATTAGAAAGCATTCAAAGGCCTTAGTTTCTATTCTGCTTAATAGTTAATACTACATGATTGCACAAGTTAATTGTGTGATGTTGTATTCCACTAGCCAGCAAGACCAATCGAATACGATGTCACAAAACCAGTGAGTGCAATAAAACTCATCGTACACCAGTTGTGTACTATGGTTATCCATTTATTATACACCTCACAATAAAAGTAAATCAAATACTATTGAAAACAACTTTTTTGAAATCTGTATGTTTACACAAAAGAACAACAAATCACATTTTAAAAGACATACATAAACTATGTGTATTATAAATACATGTCAGTCTTGATCATGTCTAATAATAGAAACAGGTTTTTTGTCTCTTAGAATATGTTGGATATTTACAAAACATGCCTACTGAGTATTCAGCGGTTAAATACAGAAACACATTTCACACTTAAATATTGAAATCTTATCCAATAGCATTATTTTATTGAATTTTAGCTTTCAAGTGAAAACGTGCACAGGTATATAATAAATAGGTGTATAATAAGCTACAATATACAGATAACCAAATAATAACTTAAGTTTATCCAAGTGATACACCTGTTTGTGACTGATATATTGATATATAGACTTGAGTATTTAAGAGTCACCAACCTAGAAGGATAAATTATAAAAAACATAAATCAATAGCACTTTTCAACCCTTTACATAAAGTATAAAGGTATCAAATTCAATATAATCTAGCAGAATTTGGTTTTCATCCCAGATATGAAGTATAAAGCTATCTTAGGACAGCACTTACTCTTGACCCATCATTCCTCTTCAAGAAGCTTATGAAAATGAAAACAATAATGGTAGACGTTACATATTTCATTCAGTTTTGGGGGCTTCCCCTAGCTTCAATTTTTGTCTGCAAATTTTTTCTGATATTGCATAAATTCTTCAGAACATAAATACTACATTTTACTATTTTATGGATATTTATCAACAACACATGTCTCCAAATAGAATTTAAATAAAGCCGACTTTGTCAATTTGTAGACATTGGTCAATTTGTAGGCATTGGATAATTTGGTGAATGGCAGAGTGAGCCCTGGTATTGAACTTCATTGATCTGGGTCAAAGACATTGACCCAAGGTGCACACCAAGACTTAATTAACTTCCCTTACTATGATCAAAATCTCTTACAAGGGACGTATTTTGAATGCACAGATCCCTGCTCTTACTTAGTAATTGTATGCGGATCTAATGACAAAATTGGAGTTTGTATGAGATGAACTGATGCTGGATTGTCCTCTCTTATTCTCTTTCTCTTATAAGGCACAGCAGTAGAATCTGTGATGAAATTACTAGAACTTTCTATTCTTGTTTCAGTTAAAACAGAGTCTCCCAATGCAGACCTGTTTACTGCATTGAAGTCTGTTACATTTTTATAACCAGCGTTCTGATTGGCTGTTGATGCAGCAGATGTTCTGTAAGGAAACATCTGATTGGTATATTGCCCTGATCCTGACCAATCAGTGTTAATTTTACTTGCTGCAGGCTCCAATTTTCTTTTGTAAGGAACAATGCCGCCACATGAAGTAACCGCTGATGCAGGTTTCTGTGAAGTATTCAATGGCAAATGTTCATCTGAATTGTCCTTTACTATAGAGGTGATAGTTGAGGAATATTTCTTGTTTAAGGATCCTCCACCTTTCTTCCATTCTTTTTCAAAATGCTGCCTGAAACAAAAAAAACTAGAGCTTTGTCACAGATGTGACGAATACCCCCACATGCCGCATTGACACATAATATTTTGCATGTCTTCTTCACAAAAAACAGCGGACACCATGCTCAATTTTTAAAACGCACTAAGTGACCCCTTGACCTAGTTTTTGACCTAGAAAGGCCCATGTTCTAACTTGGCCTTAAGATAATCTCCATAAAACTTCTGACCAAGTTTGGTGAAGATCGGATGTAAACTACTTGAATTAAAGAGCGGACACCATGCTGAATGTTAAAAAACACACTAAGTGACCCAGTGACCTAGTTTAAGGCCCCGAATGGCCCATGTTCAAACTTAGAGATCACTGTCCTAGAGATCATTTAGATAAAACTTGTGACCAAGTTTGGTGAGGATTGGATGACAACTACTTGAATTAGAGAGCGGACAACATGGTGAGGTTTAAAATGCACTAAGATACCCAGTGACCTAGTTTTTGACCCGGCATGACCCATATTCAAACTTGACCTAGACATCATCTAGATACAACTTCTGACCAAGTTTGGTGAAGATTGGATTAAAACTACTTGAATTAGAGAGCAGACAACATTGTGATGTTTAAAACGCACTAAGTGACCCCGTGACCTTGTTTTGACCCGGCATGACCCATATTCAAACTTGCCCTAGACATTATCAAGATACAACTTCTGACCAATTTTGGTGAAGATTAGATAAAAACTACTTGAATTAGAGAGAGGACAACATGGTGAGGTTTAAAACACACTAAGTGATCCCGTGACCTAGTTTTTGACCCGGCATGGCCCATGTTCGAACTTGACCTACATATCATCTAGTTACAACTTCTGACCAAGTGTGGTGAAGATCGGATTTAAACTACTTGAAATAGAGAGCGGACACCATGCTCAATGTGGAAAACGTACTAAGTGACCCTGTGGCCTAGTTTTTGATCTGGCATGGCCCATGTTCGAACTTGGCCTTCAGATCATCTAGATAAAACTTCTGACCAAGTTTGGTGAAGATCTGATGAAAACTAGTTGAATTAGAGAGCGGAAAACATGCTGAATGTTTAAAACGCACTAAGTGACCCCGTGACCTAGTTTTGACCCGGCATGACCCATATTTAAACTTGCCCTATACATTATCAAGATACAAGATAAGTCAGAGAATCATAAATTATACTGATCATAAAGAACTGTTCTTTTTAAAAACCAGAATTCAGATTTCACTTAAACATGTCAGATCTTTCAGAAAAAAAAGCAGTGTCCTGCTTATTTTATTCACTTGGACTGAAGTCGCCTCCCTTTGCTCCAGACTCTTCCAAATGAAGGTAACCAGTCATGTGACACTGAGTCGGAGTGGTCAAAGTTGGCACCAACCCGTCCTGCTGGTAGCTTAGCTTTCTTCTTTTGTTCCACTTCAAACAAAACAAAACTTTGAAAAGTAAGAATAAATAGACTTATAAATCTACAAAATGTATGCTTTTAAAGCACAACAAGGGACAAAATTTTCACAAAACCAGGTTTTCAGTTGAAAAAAAGTCTGATAAAGGGAGACAATTCAAAATGTGTATTGTTAACCCCCTTGTGTAAAATTGACCTTGATTTCAATTAGAAAACAAGGGCTGTTTGTAAAACATGCATGCCGCCCATATGGGCTGTCAGTTGTAGTGGAATCCATTGTGTGAATACGTTTTTTGTCACTGTGACATTGACCTAGTGACCAGAAAATCAATATGGTCATCGGCCAGTCATGATCAATGTACCTATGAAGTTTCATTATCCTAGGCCTAAGCGTTTTTGAGTTATCATCCGCAAACCATTTTACTATTTCCAGTCACTGTTACCTTGACCTTTGACCTAGTGACCTGACAATCAATAGGGGTCATCTGCCAGTCATGATCAATGTACCTATGAAGTTTCATGATCCTAGGCCTAAGCGTTCTTGGGTTATCATCCTTTCATAGTTGTTTCAAAATCAATCTATTTTTAGTTGTGGCGACCTTGACCTTGGAAATGTTGATGTAATTTTTTCGTGCGACACACCGTCAAATAAAGGTGAACAAATGTGCCAAATGATTTTAAAATGTCACAATGAATGACATAGTAATGGCCCAGACAAGCTCATTTATGGCCATTTTTTAACTTCATACTCAAATTGTGACCTTGACCTTGGAGATATCGACGTGATTCTTTCGCGTGACATACCATCTAATGATGGTCAACAAATGTGCCAAATGATTTTAAAATCTCACAATGAATCTCAAAGAAGTTGCCCGGACAAGCTCATTTATGGCCATTTTTGACCTTCAAACTCAAATTGTGACCTTGACCTTGGAGATATCAACGTAATTCTTTCGCGCGACACACCGTCTAATGATGGTGAACAAATGTGCCTAATGATTTCAAAATCTGACAATGAACGACAAAGTTATGGCCCGGACAAGCTCATTTATGGCCATTTTTTACCTTCAAACTCAAATTGTGACCTTGACCTTGGAGATATCGACGTAATTCTCTCGCGCAACACACCGTCTAATGATGGTGAACAAATGTGCCAAATGTGACAGAGTTATGGCCCGGACAAGCTTGTTCCGCCCACCTGCCAGCCCGCGCGCCGACATTCGCCAATCTAATAACCATTTTTTTTCTTCGAAAAACCTGGTTAAAAAGAGTACACCAAAGCAAATAGGAGCATCAAGCAAAGTATTAGAGCAGACAAGCGCAACTACCTAGAGACGCTTGCAACAGGGGCGGAAGAGGAAGCCTATCAGAACAGAACTAAAGATCTGTACTCCATCACCAAGAGATTAGCAGGAAGGTTTCCCAAGCCAGAGAGGCCAGTAAGGGACAAAAATGGAGGAGTTATAACAGATGACGAAGAGAATCCAGGAGCTTCTCAACAGGCCAGCTCCTGCAAACCCACCGGAGATTCCGCCAGCTATTAGCGATCTGCCAATCAAGTGCTGCACTCCCACAAAGGAAGAGATCAGCAGCGCCATCAATCAATTAAAGAACGGCAAATCTGCAGGACCTGACAGCATACCTGCAGACGCGCTTAAGGCTGACGTGGAGACCAGTGTGGAGCTACTACACCGGCTCTTCAGCAAGATATGGGAAGAAGAAATTCCATCAGAGTGGAAAGAGGGTTAACTCATCAAGTTTCCAAAGAAAGGCAACCTTAGTTCCTGCAGCAACTTCCTAGGTATCACACTGTTGTCCATCCCAGGAAAGGTGTTTAATGGCATCCTGCTAAACCGAATGAAAGACGCAGTAGACCAGCATCTCTGTGACCAACAAGCAGGCTTTCGAAAGGAGAGATCGTGCACGGATCAGATTGCAACCCTGCACATCATTCTGGAACAATTCCTGTAGTGGAATTCGCCATTGTATATCAAATTCATTGACTATGACAAATCGTTCGACAGTGTTGACCGGGAGTCCCTCTGGAGACTTCAGAGACACTACGAAGTGCCAGGAGAGATCATCAACATCATCAGGAATGACCTGCAGAATTGTTCATGGAAGACGGCTCAGGGAACGCCCTTGAAGTGAGAACCGGAGTGAGGCAAGGCTGCTTACTCTCATCTTTCATGTTCCTGCTGGGTAATGAAGATGTAAACAGAGCAGAAGCAGAATGGAATTCAGTGGACTCTCTGGAAACAGTTGGAAGACCTTGACTTTGCCGATGATCTTGCTCTTCTCTCTCACACCCAACAACAGATGCAGGAAAAGACAAACATGGTAGCGGACAACTCAGATAGACTATCAACAGCGGGAAGAGCAAGGTATTCAGGGCCAACGCATCCAACAACACACCCATCACAGTCCAAGGCGAGGCACTGGAGAAGGTGGACAGCTTAACCTATCTCGGCAGCATTTTGGACAACCAGGGAGGAAGGGATGCAGATGTCAGAACCTGCATCGGTAAAGCACAAGCAGCCTTCCATCAGCTGAAGAACATCTGAGGATCCAGCGAAATTGGCATCACGGCAAAGATTAGACTCTTCAATACCATTGTGAAGCCACTACTCCTCTATGGAGCAGAGACCTGGAGAACCACTGTCACCACCATAAAGAAAATACAGGTCTTCATCAACACCTGCCTCAGGAAGATCCTCAAGATCCTCTGGCCAAACAAGATCCCCAACAAAGAATTATGGAGAAGAACAAAGCAGCAGCCAGATAAAGAAGACATTCTTCAGAGACGTTGGCGGTGGATAGGCCACACACTTCACAAGCCTGCATCCAATATGACAAGGCAAGCAAAGGAAGAGAGGGTGGCCTAGAAACACCGGGACCTGGATGCAGATGCTAAGCAGATGGGCAAAACATGGAGGCAACTAAAGATACTAGCCCAGAACCGAGACGCCTGGAGCAAGCTGGTTAAGATGGGACCACAAGCAAAGATGAGAGAGATGAGATGACGATAAAGACAAGGGACAAAATTGTCACAAAACCAGGTTTTCATTGTGAAAAAAAAATCTGATAAAGGGAGAAAACTCAAACTGAACTTTTGAAATGACCAAAAAAAATTAACCCCCTTTGTAAGTTTTTTTTTTTTTTTTTAAATCTATTTTTAGTCGTGGCGACCTTGACATTGGAGATATTGACGTGATTCTTTCGTGGGACACACCGTCCCATGATGGTGAACAAATGTGCCAAATGATTTTAAAATCTCACAATGAATGACATAGTTATGGCCAGGACAAGCTCATTTATGGCCATTTTTGACCTTTGAACTCAAAGTGTGACCTTGACCTTGGAGATATCGACGTAATTATTTCGCGCGACACACCGTCCAATGATGGTGAACAAATGTGCCAAATGATTTTAAAATCTGACGATGAACGACATAGTTATGGCTCGGACAAGCTCATTTATGGCCATTTTTGACCTTTGAACTCAAAGTGTGACCTTGACCTTGGAGATATCGACGTAATTATTTCGCGCGACACACCGTCCAATGATGGTGAACAAATGTGCCAAATGATTTTAAAATCTGACAATGAACGACATAGTTATGGCCCGGACAAGCTTATTCCGCCAGCCCGCCAGCCAGCCAGCCAGCCCGCCAGCCCGCCAGCCAGCCAGCCCGCCCGCATTCGCCAATCTAATAACCAGTTTTTTCCTTCGGAAAACCTGGTTAAAAAACAGCTTTAACCCTTTTTTACTCAGCAGCAAAGTGAAAATGGCTATGAGCAAACAGCCTAAAACCAGAACAGCCTGTGAGTAACTCGCAGTCGGTTCAGGTTTTATGCTGTTTGCTGCTCATCAGTATCTAAGGGTTGGAAATGAATCTTTTCAAACTTGAATATGTTAAAAAAAAACTTAAATTTTATTCGATTTTCTAAAGGACTTCAAATGCGTCAAAGTGCCTTTCTGACTGGTGAAGGGTTAAGTTCCTTTAATAACAATGCCATATGGCCTATAATGTACATTGTTTAGTACTTGTTATACTACTCAACATGATTATATATTAGCAGGGAAATACAAATGTGTTGAATCTAAGGAAGAATGGTACGGACTCGTAAAAATAAAATTTGAAACTATGCAAGATAGATATAAAAGGCTACACTACAATGCTTTGTGAAGTCTGCAGCTGTGGGTCCAATCTCAGTCCTGAGGCCATCAGACTCTGTCTGCAGCCAGGGGGGCAGGGCTCCAGAGTGCACATTCCCCTCCCCTGGGGGCCCAGCCTGAAACATGTTTTAACCAGTCATTAATAAACACATGTTGAGGGATAGATATAGTTCAGTAAAAGCAAAAAAATCTTAAACAAGTTATGATTAAATGAAGTTTGGTAATAGCAACAAAATCACAAACAAGTTATGATTAAATGAAGTTTGGTAAAAGCAACAAAACCACAAACAAGTTATGATTAAAACTTGTGAATGTATCTATAAAATACAATTGGTGGCATATTTCAAATACAAATGTGCTTAAACATAATTATGTTAGGACAATATTATCTTGAAATAAGAGATGTTTGTAAAACAGTTTTGCTCCTTAAAGGTTAAGTTCATGAAAAATGGACACAGAGAGTGAAATCTGCTAAAAAGATCACAGCTTGACCGATCATTCCTTAGTTCACGGGGTAATCAGGTTAATTATAAAACTTTGGTATGATATAATCCAACCAAAATAATGATGGAGTCCATGAGATAATCTTTGACACTTGGTTGGCGTAAGGAGAAAACAATTTTTAAATAGAGGGCATATTTGTAAAATATCTACTAACCAACCAGCACTTCAAAACCAATATATCTCCAATCTTTGATTAAGTATCTAATTCAGCACTCTTCACTTTGTACAATAAGAAATATCCTATAACCTGGGACACACAGGCTAGACCTTCTGCATGCGCCATGATGGTGCGCTTTGGTTTCTGGGTCACTGATTGGCTGGAATCCCATGCTGATTGGTTCCCCACAGAGGTTGCAAAGTGTGACTGGTTCACATTGCTGGTACCCTGCTCAGCCTGCATTGACTGTGCATATTCAGGAATGAAATAGGAAACACTTGCACGATTGTGTAATACAGATGATAGTCACAGATGGGGGAAATATTTGTTTAATACTTAATTTTTACATTAATTTTAGTCCATGTTAAAAAGTCCAAAACCATAAAATCAATAGATGTAACCATACTGAAAACCTGCATGAAATCATTTCTGAAGTTAATTCATATCAAATTGACTTATTCCTAATCAATTCAAACAGAAAAACAAATCCATTTGGGGGCATTCTCAACAATACCCGAGATATTTACAAACATATAAAAGAAGCAATATATGTCTATTACTACTGGAGCTGTGGGTTCTTCTGGCATACCGAATTCTTAAATTTCAAATTACAACAAAGTCCACTTTTTACCCAACTAAACCCAAATTAAAACATAGCCTTGTCATTTTGGAGACAAACATTCTGGCCATGTTTCATCTTGATTGAGTCACAAATGTGGCTTCTAAAGTGGTAATATGGGTTTTCTAAGATTTGACCTTGTCATTTAAACTTTGAACAAGTGTGACCTTGATTCAAGGATATCACCAAGATAAGCATTCAAGATTCATCAAGGTTGAGTCATTCATGTGGCTTCTGAAGTGGTTATAAAGTTTTTGTAAGATCTGACCTTGTTACCTATTTTTGGACTTGTATTTGAAATTGGTATATAAATTTTAACCAAGTTTTAACAAGATTAGATAATACAAGAGGGCCTGAAAGGCCCAAAATTGCTCACCTAAGATACAAAAGAACTGACCTGTCATGTGCAGCCCATGATATCATAAGAACAAATGTTTTGACCTAGTTTCATGAAGAGTGAATTATAAATGTATCTTTTAGAGTGCTAACAAGGTTTAACTATAGCAGTATAAGGATAAATTCCCCACCCCCTTTTTCAACAGACCGAAACCATTATCAAACTCAGCCAAGATATCATTAAAACAAATATTCTTACCAAGTTTCATGAAGATTAGACAATAATTTCGTGAATAAATGTGACTTTAAGTTTTTGCTAAAAGCCATTTAAGGAAAAATGCCCAGCCCCCTGGTGGCCTTGTTGTTCAACCAACACGAACCATTTTAAACAAGATATCATTAAGGCAAATCTTATGACCACGTTTCATGAAGATCAGACACTTAATGTGGCCTCTTGAGTGTTAGCAAGGTTTTACTGTAGCCATATATAATCATATTAAGAAAAATTCCCAACCCTCTAGCGGCCATGTTTTTCAACCACCCAGAACCATTTTCGAACTCGTCCAAAATATCATTTGAACGTATCTTCTGACCAAGTTTCATGAAGATCAGAAATAAATGTGGACTCTAAAGTGTTAAAAAGGTTTAACCATAGCCAAATATAGGCATATACAGTAAAGTGCCCCGACCCTGGTGGCCATGTGTTTGAAAAAACCGGAACTATTTTCAAACTTGTCCAAGATATCATTTGTAAAATGTTCTGACCAAGTTTCATGATTATTGGAAAATAAATGTGGCCTCTAGTTTGTTTACAAGGTTTAACTAAAGCCATGTAAAGAAAAATGCCCCACTTCTTGTGGCCATGTTTTTCAACCGAAAGGAACCATTTTCGAACTCGTCGAAGATATCATGGGGACGAATCTTCTGACCAAATTTCAAACAGATCGGACAATAAATGTGGCCTCTAGCATGCAAATGTTGATGCCGCACAAGGAACGACAGACGAAAGGCGATCACAAAAGCTCACCATAAGCACAATGTGCTCAGTGCTCAGTTGAGCTAAAATGTATGGCCTTTTGTGCAATACAAGCTAACAAATGACCACACAGGACGCATGATGCCAGGTAAGGACTGACGCAATAGGTCACCATCAGCACTTCTTGTTCTTGTCTGCTAAATATGATTTAAATTAAAACCAAGTAAAATTCTAAAACCAAAGACACAATTAAATTTCTGTGCTAATAGTTTTGCAAAAGCAAAAAGCCTAAACCACATGTTTACATTTCTAATATTATCATTCAAATAAAATCAATTGAAATAGCTATACCCGTTTAAATAACTCAAATGAACTGAAATTGAATGCTTCTGAATCAAAAGTGAAGGTCCTAAAACACATGACAATTTTGACAGTTTGGATACAGTCTCCAATACTGCTGACTGGTTTAACCTCTGTAAGTCGTTGACATCTTAGATGTTCAGAGGCAGAAAGAGTAGCAGCCAACTGAAATTAAATACAAATGAGAAAGTCTAACTTTTCAAATCAAACTCCAATGAAAACAAGACATTGTCACAAAAATGACACAACCCTGTGGAGCTTTGTCACGTGCAAAGTTAAAGGGCACATTACTCATAAATATGTGGATAAGTGCGTATACAAATCTTGCAGATGTTCACCTCATGTCTCATGTTGACAACATATTTCAAGTTTTAATTCATGGCTTCAGAAATTTGGAAGTAGTTTGCTTCACAAACAAATTATAATTTATGTGGACAGACAAAATGATTGTCCAAATGACAGAGACCGAGTGACTCGGATACAACCCTTCTTAACCTTCCTTAGCAGGTGATGTAGTGAGTCTGTGACATGCATTTTCATTTATTCTATATGCACATTACAAATGCTGATATTACAATAGCAAGCTTTTTGCATAAAAGTACCCAACAGCAATTACTTGCCTTTCACAAAAACTTAATGGAATCCCAAATAAAAAAGAAAATAAATAGAAACAAGAGTGCCAAACTGTCACAAGATACGCCCGTTCGAAGGTTTTGGACACCATGCTCAATGCTTGAAATGCACTAAGTGACCTCGAGACCTAGTTATTGACCCGGCATGAACCATATTTGAACTTGACCTAGATATCATTTAGATGTAACATCTGACTAAATTTGTTGAAGATAAGATGAAAACTACTTCAATTAGAGAGCGGACACAATGCTAAATGCTTGAAATGCACTATGTGACCTCGTGACCTCGTTTTTGACCCGGCATGACCCATATTTGAACTTGACCTACATATCATCTAGACACAACTTCTGACCAAATTAGGTGAAGATCAGATGAAAACTACTTCAACAAGAGCTTGTCACAGTAGTGCCAAATCCCAGCCGAAATGTGTTTGCTTGTATGACAACATTTGTTTTAGAGAGTAGAATAATATTTGTAAAAACAAATAAAGGGAGATAATTCATTATGCTCTGGACAAAAATTTACTTTGAAATTAAATAAAGGGAGATAATTCAAACACTAAGGTAGATAGAGTTATGGTTCTTAGTCACTGCACTTCTACTACTTGCCATCGGTTTATATTTCAAGTTTCAAGTAAATCCCTTTAGTAGATATAGAGTTATGCTCGAGACAAAAATTTACATTAAAATTATATAAAAGGGGAGATAATTCAAAAACTAAGGTAGATAGAGTTGTGGTTCTTGGTCACTGCACTTCTCCTACTTGCCATCTGTTTATATTTCAAGTTTCAAGTTAATCCCTTTAGTATATTTAGAGTTATGCTCCGGACAAAAATGTTCTTTAAAGTTATATAAAAGGGGAGATAATTCAAAAACTAAAGTAGATAGAGTTATGGTTCTTAGTCACTGCACTTTTCCTACTTGCCATCTGTTTATATTTCAAGTTTCAAGTAAATCCCTTCAGTAGATTTAGAGTTATGCTCCGGACAAAAAATAACTTAAAAATTATATAAAAGGGGAGATAATTCAAAAACTAAGGTTGATATAGTTGTGGTTCTTGGTCACTGCACTTCTTCTAGTTGCCATCTATTTATATTCTAAGTTTAAAGTAAATCCATTGAATAGATTTGGAGTTATGCTCCGGACAAAGCTTCGGCCGGACGGACAGACGGACAGGACCAATTACTATTTGCCCGCCGAATTTTTTTTCGGCGGGGATAATTAGAGAGCGGACACCATGCTAAATGCTTGAAATGCACTATGTAACCTCGTGACCTAGTTTTTGACCCGGCATGACCCATATTTGAACTTGACCTACATATCATCCAGACACAACTTCTGACCAAATTTGGTGAAGATCGGGTCAAAACTACTTCAATTAGAGAGGGGACACCATGCTAAATCCTTGAAATGCACTAAGTGACCCCGTGACCTAGTTTTTGACCTGGCATGACCCATATTCGAACTTGACCTAGATATTGTCTAGGCACAACTTCTGACCAAGTTTGGTGAAGATCGGATGAAAACTATTTGAAATTGAGAGCGGACACACTGCTTTGGACACCACCCGCCCGCCGCCCGCCAAGGGTGAAACTACATGTAATATAATATGTCCCGTTTTTAAAAACAGGCGTATAAAAATGACTCTCACCTGTATAAAATAAATCGACAATGTTTCAATGAAAATTTATGACAAAATTCAACTTGTCATAGAAATATGATGTGCATAAAGTACCCACTTAGTACATCTTTAAGCAGTGGAATCATGTTTATAATCAACATCTATGGTATGTGACTGACACCAGCATAATTTATCATATCAATAACACATACATTTCATGGGATTACACCATTTGTTTGGGGTGTATTAAAAATGTACTATTTAAATTGAGTATTTATATCATGAATAATTTTACACAAATCAAAATGATTCAAAGATAATCAATAAAAGACAAACCTGTTTTATCTCTTCTGTTTTGGCCTTTTGATATTTCTTCACAGCAAGGAATGAAGATTTTTCAAATCTAGAAAATTAGACCGACATTCTGGATATTCAATATAGAAGTAAACCATTAACTGCTCACAGGTGGTTAGCGTGTAGCTATGATATTAATAAATGAAAACATCGTTTTGAATGATAAATAATCATATTATAACGAAAAATTAACTTTTCTGAAAAAAAGAATTCACTATCAAATATATATAATTATATATATTTGATAGTTGTTGTTTTCTTTATTTGATAGTGAAATTTTTTTTAAAGAAAAGTTAATTTTTCTTATAATATGATTATTTATCATTCAAAATCATTTTTCACTTATTAATATCATAGCTACACGCTAACCACCTGTGGAACTGCTTAATTGAAACAAGTTTAGTGATAAAACCAATTTTAATATTTGGGAGGTATATGTGTCATGTCTAGTATGAGTGCTCAGTGTCATACTGTTTGGCAACTGGTTCATCGCTATTAACCCTTTGCATGCTGGGAAATTTGTCGTCTGCTAAAATGTTGTCTGCTGAATTTCTAAAATGAGAATTTTCTTCGATTTTTATGTCCCCCACTATAGTAGTGGGGGACATATTGTTTTTGCCCTGTCTGTTGGTCTGTCTGTTGGTCTGTCTGTTTGCGCCAACTTTAACATTTTGCAATAACTTTTGCTATATTGAAGATAGCAACTTCATATTTGGCATGCATGTGTATCTCATGAAGCTGCACATTTTGAGTGGTGAAAGGTCAAGGTCAAGGTCATCCTTTAAGGTCAGAGGTCAAATATATGTGGCCATAATCGCTCATTTTATGAATACTTTTGCAATATTGAAGATAGCAACTTGATATTTGGCATGCATGTGTATCTCATGGAGCTGCACATTTTGAGTGGTGAAAGGTCAAGGTCAAGGTCATCCTTCAAGGTCAGAGGTCAAATATATGTGGCCCAAATCGCTTATTTTATAAATACTTTTGCAATATTGAAGATAGCATCTTGATATTTGGCATGCATGTGCATCTCATGGAGCTGCACATTTTGAGTGGTGAAAGGTCAAGGTCATCCTTCAAGGTCAGAGGTCAAATATATGTGGCCCAAATCGCTTATTTTATGAATACTTTTGCAATATTGAAGATAGCAACTTGATATTTGGCATGCATGTGTATCTCATGGAGCTGCACATTTTGAGTGGTGAAAGGTCAAGGTCAAGGTCATCCTTCACAAGGTCAAGGTCATCCTACAAGGTCAAACATCATATAGGGGGACATTGTGTTTCACAAACACATCTTGTTTTCAAAGAGTACTATCAGAATAGCCAACAGTTTGGATCCTGATGAGACGCCACGTTCTGTGGCGTCTCATCTGGATCCAAACTGTTTGCACAGGCCTTTAAAATTCAGTTCCAGCACTGAAAGAATTAACCCTTTCCCACTTACAGGAAAGTGAAAATGGCTATAGGCGGGTATCTCGCAGACTGTTCAGGTTTTATGCTGTTTGCTGCTCATCAGGGGGTTGGAAATAAAGCCTTTAAAACTTCCATTTAGTAAGAAAGGTATTTAATTAAATTCAACTTTCTATGAGACTACAGATGCGTCAACAACGTATCTAAGTGGTAAAGGGTTAATAGAGAACAACGTGCTATTTAAAGCTTTTTCTCATGCTGGTGAACAAACGTTTTGCTTTGTTTTTAATTGCAAGATACCATGATTCTGTGTTACAGTCTAAATATTCATTATAGGTCAATTTTTTTTTTTTATCTTCCTTTAATTTACCAGGGTCGCTACCCATAGCAGGGGGGAATTTTCGCGGCTACTTACTATCTAATTATTACGTTTGTTCATGTTTGCACTATATTCATTGCTTATTTTATAATTTAGTATGTTTGACAAGATTAAATTAAAATAGAATTGAGATATAATAATCATGAGACATCTATCTATATAAAAAAAAAAAAATTTTTTTTTTTTTAGGGGGAATTTTTCCCCAAAAAAGGGGAAAAAAGTATACTTTTCAGGGGGGGGTAATGCGGCCGAATTTCGGCCGTGCATTTGACAGATTGAGGGCCCTGTTTACATTTGATATTTACAACTGTTGTAATCTGCTTTTCATTATTAGATGCTTAAATATGAACTAAGATATTTGTTACAAAAATTTAACACATTCAAATGCCTCTGACAGATAGCAATACCATTTCCTTTGATTTAGGTTGCTGAATTAAACAAGAGATGTGTTTTTCAGAAACACAATGCCCCCTAATGTGCCGCTTTGAATTTTTTAATTATTTGACCTTTGACCTTGAAGGATGACCTTGACCTTTCACCACTCCTAATGTGCAGCTCCATGAGATACACATGCATGCCAAATATCAAGTTGCTATCATCAATATTGCAAAAGTTATTACCAAGATTAAAGTTTTGTGACGCATACAATGACAGACAGACACATACAATGACAGACAGACAGAAAGGCCAAAAACAATATACCCCTGATCATTCAAACTGGGGGCATAACAAAAAATTCCATTCAGTTGCTTACATGGTCAAATCTGCTGGTGTCAGAATAAACTTTGGCCTGCGCTCTTTCTTCACTAGATTGTCCCAAAAGAACTGGTCCATACTGGCTCTGTGCTCATCACTACAACATATAACACAATAATCATATAGTCAAAGCATTTATATAAAATAATTAAATAATAATTTACATCATATGACATAATTTGCTGAAACTCATGAACATAAGTCAAATCAGTAACAGACTACCAGAAAATACCCCAGATTGATAAAATCTAATAAACAAACTGATAACCCAACATTTGTACTGAGGAGCTGTGCTCTGTGAAAAGGTGGTTTAACTCATGTGCGTTGAGTGTCGTCACAGATTAGCCTGTGCAGTCCCTACAGGCTAATCAGGGACCACACTTTCCCACTAAACTGGATTTTTGCTAAGAAGAGACTATCTTTAAACGAAAAATACAGTAAAAGCGAAAGTGTCGTCCCTGATTAGCGTGTGCTGGCTGCACAGAATTATCTGGGATGAAACTTCATGCACGTGACTTAAACCCCCTTTTAACATAGCACAACCCATATAAATCAAGGCGCCTGATCCCCCCACCTGCTGATGTGATGCAGCAATCCTGAGCCCAGCACTATACAGTCCTCTGTAACCTTCCTGCTGATGTGATGCAGCAATCCTGAGCCAAGCACTGTACAGTCCTCTGTAACCACATGCTTACCTGCTGATGTGATGCAGCAATCCTGAGCCCAGCACTGTACAGTCCTCTGTAACCACATGCTTACCTGCTGATACGATGCAGCAATCCTGAGCCCAGCACTGTACAGTCCTCTGTAACCCACCTGCTGATGTGATGCAGCAATCCTGAGCCCAGCACTGTACAGTCCCCTGTAACCACATGCTTACCTGCTGATGTGATGCAGCAATCCTGAGCCCAGCACTGTACAGTCCTCTGTAACCCACCTGCTGATGTGATGCAGCAATCCTGAGCCCAGCACTGTACAGTCCTCTGTAACCACATGCTTACCTGCTGATGTGATGCAGCAATCCTGAGCCCAGCACTGTACAGTCCTCTGAAACCACATGCTTGCTCGCCTCTATCTGACAGAAGTAACACCAAAACTTGGCACCAGATTCAAATCCTGCATCTTGGACGTCCGGACTGAATAGCGTGGATTTAGCATGAACAATCTGAAGGATCAAGATTCAAGTCCATGATCTGTTGTCATGTGGTTACTAAAATGACCTGCCTATTGTAATAAAAACACAGACATTTAAAAATTGCAAATGGTAATACCAAAGACATTGAACATCATATATTTGAGATTGCTTTAAAAGTATTGCTAAATATTAAAATCAAGCAGCAAACAAGAACATCAAATCATATCTTTTACACTTAAACAGGTAGACAGTAAAGTATCACTTTTGAAATATTATTAATGTTAAGCATTTATTTTCATCATTTTGTACTGGTACTTTTATTGTTGGTGAGCCCCTAAAAATACGGATGGGTCTATAAATTTAGAAAGCTAGGGCCCATTCGGGCAACCAGGTAAACAAGTTAATTTTTATTCCTGATCACTTCATTCATTAATATTCAATCTAAGTAGAAAATGTTAACAACATCTTCAGGTGTTCTTTTGTAACTGTTTTTTTGATGGGATCAAACCCACCCCCAGAATTGCAACAATCCAATCCTATAATGTGATTTAATTTCAACTTATCACAGAATAAGATTGATGAGAAAAGCAGCGATGCCAAAGTAGGTATAATTTGTCAGGGCCCTTGATCTGCATTTCATAGGCCGAATAGGGGAAAAAATCTTCCTAAATTTTTTTTTTCAGAAAGAAGTTTCCCATGTCAGATGATTAATCTCAATATTATTTCAAATTCATCCATTCAAAAATTCTAAATTAAGAGAAAAAAAATGAATATATTGCAAACATGTTCAAATGTAGTAATGAGAGAGTAAGTAAAAAAAAATCCCCATAAAAGGGAAACGCAGGGATAATGCCACCTCATGAGGGACCTGGGTACCTTCCCCTGATGGCCCGAGAGGGCCCTGTTTGTAGTAGCTAACAATGATGCTAGCTGAAAGTTACATGGCTGTTAAAATAACTAAATTTGCAATTTGTTTTGAACAAATCAATTAAAATATCTGTCTATCTACACTGTCTAACTTCCCTTGCGGGTATTATTGACACGTAAATATGCTGAACTGTTATCCTTATTTGAATCAGGTACTCCACTTCAGCTATTTAAGTTTAGTCCAGTAAAATTATTTTGGGCTAGCAAAAGTTTTTAATTAACACACCTGATATGCTAGTTGTTTATAATGCATAAAGAATGGAAGCTAGTGATGTTTTCTTTGACACTAACAAATAATTACACAACAAGTGCACATGAATCTTTGTGAACAAGTAAGTCATAAGGAAGATGGTCCTTCAACATGATCTCTTTGCAGATCCTGTTTAATGGTACCCTTCCTACTTGTACTCTTGTTGCGTGAGTAAAACTCAAATTACTGCTTAATCGGGCGGTTTGTCGCCTATCGGGGCTGGAACTTGGAAGAAACATACCAAAGCTTTTGTAAGAGGCAGTGGCTAGTCGTACAGCCCCGTACGGCTAGACAAGAGGCTAGCCGTACGGCCCTGTACAGCTAGTCAATAGGCTAAAAAAAACAACAACCAAGATAGATCGATCCCGACGTGGTTGTAGAAGTAGTTGTTGTTGTATAGAAAACTCGTTGATTTACGACACACAAAACGTCGTCTTTTAACTAATACTTACCAATTAATATAAACACAGTTTGCAACATTGTTTTTATTTTGATAATTTAATCCAAAGTTTTCATGTTAGCAGGTGATTTTCTATACTGAACATGTATACAAATGACCAAGGACCCTAAAAATCTCGCAAATCTGTGTGAATTGACAGTTTGACGTAATCAAAGAAAAGCCGCTTCCTGTCTACAGGCATAACTTACTCAAGTAAACACGTTCAACGAATGCATAAGGAATGGTTTTAATTGTCGGAACAAAGTCAATTCTCTGCTCGCTAATGCATTAATTTTCTCTTTGTTTGTAGGTTATTCTATTGATTGCTAAAAGGTGGTAACTATTGAGTTGATAATTGCATTTAATATTCACAGTTGTATTCTTGTTGCGTCGACATTCTAAACAATGTTTACCAGTAATTATGGACCAAATCGGCAGAGTGACATTCACACATGTTAATCCCTTTTGTCAAAACACCGCAGACAGCAGTCTACACAATAGGTCAGTAGACAAGCTTTGCGTGTTTTCATAACGTCAAACACTTAAAATCCAGTTCCGCCCAGATGTCTTCTTTAATCAGTTTACTATACAATTAGTGTTAAAATAATTACTCTACTAAAATACCGTAACGATAAAGATTCGGCGTGTTCGATTTGAAATTATTTTAGAGGAAATATCAACTTATTCGCGATATAATTTCGTTAATAAATACCAAAGAAACTTTTAACCAAAATCAACAAAATTCAATGTTCTCTGCGCTACAAAGTTTGTATAAAAAAAATCAATACACGCACGCTTTGCAAGAGTATACATTGTACCTTGACCTTGTACATTGCAGCATAATTTTCGCGCGCTTTTGTCCGGAAATATACATGACTGTATATTGGAAGCATTTGTAAACGTCGTGTTAACAATTAAAAATTGTAGTGTGTTTCGGATTACGAATTACTTTTCTCATTTGGAAATTTTACGGAACATTTATTCTTGTGTCATATGTGTTATGATTTAAATATTAATTTGTCAAATGTATTATATTAGACTAATTCATATTGTAGACGTACCTGTGAATTAAAAAACATAATTTTTATACGTATTAATTTTCTATACAATTTTTTATACATGTACTACAGTATTTAAACAATTTATTATAACAATGTTTTTATGTTTTGGCATGCCCAGAAGCACACTGCTAACGCGGCGTTGCGCGGCGATCACTGATAAGAACGGAAAGTGTCTGCATTTACCGACTAGCCTAAAGTAATACACGCCGCGGGAATTAGCGAACGCGGCGTAACGCCGAGCGTTTTATCGAGTTCACCTCGCTCTTCCAACGCCGCGTGAACACTCGCTAGCAGAAAAAACCCCGCGGAGGGAGCGCGTTTTTTGGGGAAAACGCGTGGAGTGTACTGTAGCCTTTCCAATGGAGATTGTCTAGCCGTATGGCTGTTATAACACATAAATATATTGATGTTTTGTTGTTGGAAAAAAAAAAGAAACACATTAATAACATGTTTCATTAAAATAATAGAATGTCTTCATATTCATGAAAATATGTTGATTTTATACTTTTTTAACTTCAAACAGGAAACTATTAGAACAACTTCCTAAATAAATCAGCATAACTAATGTCTACATTTTCTCAATGCGGTCGGACTTTAATGACTAAAGACTCAGCAAATAATTTCTTTCAGCCACTAAATAATGTGCAACAGAATAAAGGAATATCAATAATGCGAACGCTATCCTATTTACCTCTGATTTCGATTGCAATTGCCTTCTGATTTGAAGTTCTTCCCTCTATGAATACAACTGTATGTAATTTCCGACACTTGAAGATTTTCATTGAAAGTTTTCTTAGGGGATCTGCTTTTAGCAGCCTCAATTTTCCGTGAACTAGGTTTGTAAAACTGTACACAATTTGAACGCTGGTACAGTTCAATTTTGCCTAATAATTAGGCAAAATTGACCCGGCCTATTAATACACCATAAGTGGATCATTTTCCCCAACAGTTTAAGACACGGTCATTTTCAGTGAACTGATATATTGCTTGTATGAAACCATCTATTTATCAATTGTCTAAAAGATAATTAAATTATTTGTGTAACTCGATTTCTGAGAACTACCTTTGACGGTTGCTGTCATTGAATTTCATAATATCGATGCTGCAACTTATTAAAATCAGTTTTTCACACCTTACTTAGGAACGTTGACTTATTAAAGAATCAAATCAGAAACCAAATTAAATTATTTGTGCTACTCAATTTCTAGGACCTAACTTTGACGGCTGCCGTCATTGAATTTCATATTACATGAAGGAAGCCATAACAGATAAAGAATTTTTTAACTTTTATGAGCTTAAACAAATTTATTACTGATTAACAGCACTGTCAATGACAATTCTATACTTTATAAGCCGTATGGCTAGACAAACTCCATAGGAAAGGCTATACGTACAGAGCCGTACGGCTAGCCTCTTGTCTAGCCGTACGGGGCAGTACGACTAGCTTTTTGAAATAATTCAACTCTAAGCTTTATAGCCCAATGGGCTGCTTAGATGTGCAATGCCCTCTCTCTTGTCCATGGGTGCAAAATAATATCAACAATGCAAGGGTTAAGGAACACTGAAACTGCAAGAACTTATTAAAGTTTACCTATATAAACCACAAACTCATCCAAATGGTACCATTAAAGCAAGAAATAATTGATTTTATTGACTTAGGTTTTGTTTTGTACGCTGTATCCGCCATATTAGAAAATTGACCCAATATTGGTTAGGTTGCAGTACACCAATATTTTGCACGTCGGGTTATGTGCTCCAGCCTATAAAGTCGAAAACGATGTGGTATTCTATACAGAATACACTGTTTCAAATTTAAACAAAAACATGTCAGTGAGAAAAGTGTGTTGAAACATCGTCGTGTTTTTATAGGTAGCATGCAACCGATAACATCCGTAGGTTGCGATTCAGGTAAATTTAACATGTTGTGATTCAGGTAAATTTAACATGTTTATTTAGTTTATTCATTATTTTCCTCAATTTGTCTCGAACGCCGTCTGTTTAGTGAAGCGCACGGATTCGCTGCGCTGAACTGAACCCATGTTTATGAAGGGGTGCATATGGACTGCCAGAGCCACCATAGCAAAAATTATCAAAGGCTCTGGGAGTCCGTTTATAAGGACTATACGACTAGCCACTGCCTTTGGCTTTGTAAGAACCATTCCATTAACAAAATTACCTTTGTTTCAAATTTTTGCAGTATGTTGTTCAAAACAATCTGATGTCGTTTAGAGTAAACATGTTTCTTCCCTAAATTATTATTTAATTTACACATGGAACAATATTTATATTGTTTAAAACTCATAATTATGTGTTGTTGTTGTTGTTGTTTTAGTTATTATTGTTGTTGTTGTTGTTGTTGAATGAAAGACATTTTAATCGATTATAAATGAGGCATTAACCGATTACAGTACGGAACATCAGAATCAATACAATTATAATTACACACCAATAAATCGCGTTTGTTAATCTGTATTAAATGTTTAGTGTAACTGCAAAATTAAATATTGAGCAGCCTAACAGTACCCATATTGCTAAAAGATACATTATAAAAACGCTAATCTTTACTCCTGTATCATGTATCGATCGTCTGCTTCTACTTTCTTTTTGTAATTTTCTGAAAATACAAAAGCATTATACATGTTACGTGACTAAAATTATTTCTTTTTCCGAAAAATATATGTATATGGACTAACCTAGTTGCCATAAATTTCTTTGAGAAGTAAGTTCATTAAAATACAATACATCGATATTATATATCGTTAGTAATATATTTCCGACTTCCGCGTTTATTTAATGATCAATATTCTTATCATCAAAAAATCATTTTGTGTAGACAGTGTTCATGTGAGATGTGTTTGTTAAATTTCAGGTCTCAGTGAGTACATTACTTCTCCAAAAAGTATTAAAATCGGGAATGGAAAGGCATCTAGTCAGACTTTTACGTCACGCTGATTCGCGAGACAAAGTTGACATGCGGCAAGATGGGTATACATCATTACCCAGCTTACAGAGACATATTGGAGGTCTGACGGAGGAAAAGTTGAGGCAGATCGTGCGAGTTGATGAGAAAGGAAGATATAGTTTAAAAGAAATAGACGGAGTTCTTCATTGTAGGGCAACCCAGGGTCATTCTAAGCATCTTGGGGTCGATCTGAACCACAAGCCCGCTACGTCCCTCGAGTTAGCCTACCATGGCACAAATCGAGGAGCGTGGGAATCCATCAAGCGCGAAGGTCTGCAAAGAGGTAGACGCCAGCATATTCATATGGCTCAAAGGCCAACAGAAGAAGCAGGTATTCCCCGCTCGTCTGCAATCACTGTTATCATTGCCGTTGACGTTAAAAAGGCGATTCAACGAGGCGTTAATATAACGGTTTCAGAAAATGACGTGGTGCTATCTGAAGGACCCATATGTCCGTGCTTGTTCCGATCTGCGAATGACAGAAGTGGAAGTGCACTTGACTTTGGATGCCGACTTCATCAATAAGTATGCAAGTTTGCTGGTCACCAGTGCGCAAGTGATGGTGTTTATATGTCGAATATTAGCTTATAAATGTGAACTTTGACACAGACCGTATTTATATGTAGAATATGTGTGTGTTACTTTTACATTGGCTATGTTTGTATGCAGAATACTTGATGTTGTAAATTATTGTGAAGCCGGTAAAACCTATTTTATTTGTTTTTTCTTCCCATGGTTATTATTTTCATTTGTGTACACATTATTTACTTTCATAATTGTCATACTTGCAGGTTATTGATCTTCTTTTTAAAATTGCAAGTATATTATAAATCGTGTACCTGTTTTTGCTGTAATTGTTGTGTTTATGCTTCTTAGGTGCTTATCAGTTTCGTTAACTTCATATCGCTTATTTTATGTAATTGTTCTGACATAAACAGAGTAATCACAGATATTGGTATATAAATTGTTCTATATAAAGGAGAAAAGTGCAAACATGTGATCAAATATGAACGTTTGATAACATATCTAGTAACAGTTTGCATATATGTAGACCAGCTCAAACATGATACCCACAAAGATATTGGGTAAACTGATTGCACTTAGAATTATTGGCGTCGCTCTGGAGAGCGGCGACTAGTTTGTAATGCATTTTTTCGCTTATGGGAGGAGAAGTTATTTTACGGATCAATGTATATATTTTTGTTTTAAGAATATCTTTCATAGTGGTGATTTTTTGTGTAAATGAGTGTAAATAAGGACTGCATTTGTGCCTATTACATTTATTACAACATTTATTGCCAATAATGCAAAGCTAAGTGTTTTAATTAATAACTGATCCACAACCGATCACAGGGGAAAGATCACAGGAACTGGGCAAATACGCGAAACTTTCTGGTTTTGTATAAAAACAAAACATAATCAAAATATATTTATTTTGTAGTTTTTGCTTACTAGTATTTAGTGGAGAATCAATGTAGTACGATATTTGACGACCTATCGCGCAAGCAAGTTTATTGGAAGGCGTAGTGGTACAAAAACGTTCAATGTATTAGTTTATTAATAGACATATAATAACGATCGCTATACACAACTTCATCAAATAGCAGTACATAAATGATGTCAGCCGGAATAGCTCAGTTGGGAGAGCGTTAGACTGAAGTTGTTTACACAACAATCATCTAAAGTCCCCCGGTTCAATCCCGGGTTCCGGCACGAACGGAACAGTTAGGCGGCTGACAATTTTTTTCAGTCAGGTTAATAAATATAATAAAGCTTTATTTTATGTAGACATTTTAAAATCCATTTTACTACAATTTGACATTTTTATTAAAATTAATGGATGCCGCATGGTGACAACGTTAATTAAAATTTCTTACATCACTTAAATATCTTATAAAAAAAATACACGTGTTTTTATATTAACAAATGAATGCAACCAACACATCTGTTATCCATGTATTTTTATGGTTGGCTATCATAGGCCCTAAGTACTATCCCTACCACATTTAGAGCGCGAAGCGCGATACGTATTATTGATTGTAACAATGAGTTGCGATAAAGGAAGCAGCCGCTTATCAAGGAGGAGCTGTGTCCCAGCAACCCGTTTCCCTAGAGTCAAGCACTCCTCAGAGTTTTTTTAAGAACCACATATAGAGCGCAAAGCGCGAAACGTATTACTATCCAGGTGGTATGGGCCCTTTAGCATTATCCAACCATTACGTCCATAGTTATCTTCCTTAGAATTTCGAAGTCCAAAATTTTCATCCGATTGTTCCCAAACTTGCACAGGTTTTTTATCAATGAGGACCCAACCCAAACTCTATATGAGCAATATCGGACCATAAGTCCAGAATTGTCTCTTTGAATTTAAAAATAAAAGTGAAAAACTGCTTGGTTAGGTGATTATGTCAACATTTTTCATCAGATTCTTTCCAAACTTACAGTGTCTTCATATCAATGAGCATTTTTACCTCATTTAAATTGAGAAACATCGGGACAATAAGTCCAGTTTTTTTTTCTATTAAATTTGACAAAATAAACAATTTCCACTTGTTTAAAAGATTTCACAACTTTCGTCTGAATCTTTCCAAACTTGTTAAGTGTTTTTATATCAGTACTACTCGAACCCTATTGAAAATGATGAATATCGGGGCAATAAATCTATTATGATCTTTTAATGAATTTCAAAGTATTGTGAAATGCAGCTTCTTGATGCAATTTACAGTTTTCATTCATTTTTTTTCAAACTTTAACAGTGTTTTCATATCAATGAGTACTCAACCCCTATCGTAAATGAGCAACGTAAGAATAAGTTCACAATCATCTCCCCTTGAAGTTGAGAAAACTATGAAATTACGCTTACAAGATGAAGCAGATTTTTTAAAAACCTACACAGTTCTGTTCCATTAATGAAAACTGCACACGGATGCCAGTAAAAAATGAAACCAATGTAAATCAAATGAACTTTGAAATATTTGGGGGTTACAACACAATATCATAGATAATGGTTATTTGGGGGTTATAACACAACATCATAAATAATGGTTATATGGGGGTTATAACACAAAATTATAGATAATATTTATACCAGTATCTTTTTTTTATTTTGTTTAAAATAATCGGCCAATATAGTAATAATTACAGTAGAAAAAAATCGTTCAATGTAACTTCATTGAGTGCCTTTTACACTGAAATTCCCGACGCCCTTTGATGCTTTGCATCAATACTTATCTTGTACAATAAATTATTACGAATGTTAAGTTCAAAACATAGTATATACCAAAGACCTATCGAATACAAAGACCTATAGAATACACTGTATTGTATAGGTCTTTGTATATACACATGTATTCAACAACAATTATGATCAGTTACGATAACTAATTAATGCCTTTTTGCTACCATAATCTCATGTACACATTGGATATGTGGTTAATACGCATAGACTCAGTCATTTTTAATAATTATGAAGGCTATATTAGAGGCTTTCATGAAATATGTGAAGTAACAGATTTCGGGTCCAATTCAATTGTAAATGAACAAAAAATCTCACGTTAAAGCAAATTTTTGTAAGAAAATCAAGAGGTTGTTTATGTTTTCTACATGTGACGATTGGTAAAAACAATGACTTGTGCACTTTACGCACCGAAAATTTCGCTTTAGTTTAAACATATTTATTTCAAACACTACGCATTGTTTTACATAGAATTGCATGTAGTATTTATACTATGAACATTTTTGAATAGGATTACAACGAAAGACATTGTCTTATATAGTACAAATACGGCATGAACTATGTAAGGTTAACTTCTTTGACGAAGTAAATGTTGTAATTTTACTGAGATATTTTGTTGAAGTGGTTATTTTTAACTTTTACAAATGTTTGAACCTTGTTAACTTGCTCAACCAGATTAACATATGCGCATTTGAGCAAATATTCTGAGCAAGATTACTTTAAAGTAAATACTTTCACTGGGTATGTGGCTTTGTTTTTGTAGTAAAATAATCAAACGCTCATTAGGTAACGCACAAGCAAGAGTTCGTGATATTCGTGCAGCTAAAGAGGTCAACCTCGAATGAAAATAAACTGAACAAAAACGATATGTAGTACTATAGTTAGATGATTTTGTATTTGTCAAGTTCTGATGGTTGATTTGCCGTTTTCAGTTATCCTGATCAGGACATTACCATCGGCTGACAATGAACTTTAAATTTTCTTGGATCTCATTAGTTCACGTGCGATACATAGCAGTTGCGCAAGGTGTTGGGTCAGGTCTTCATTAAAGAAGATTTGTTCATGTCCGCAGCTTGACTTCAGTTCACGTCTTCGTGTGTACAGCTTTGCCTGGCCCTTTATCTTCTAAATTTGACTATTATCGGGCGGGGTTCACGTCCGCCACGCTTTCAAGTTCTACGGGAGCGATCTAATTCATTTATTGAAAATCTGCTACCAGGGACTTGCACAAGTTTATCACAATATTGTCTGTATTTTCGTTTGTGTCTACACTTTCTGGAATGCCAAAGATGCAAACGTTATTTTGCCTAATATACTGCTCGCTGGCATCCATCTTGATTTCTAGATTTGAAACTCGGTGTCGTAGCATTCTATTTTTATTTAAGAGGACCTGGTTGTCATTTGCAAGTGACGCTATCCGAATTTATAGTCAATCTACAACTCTAGAAACTATTGATTCTATCATACTTTTCAAATGTTTCAAAGCGACAATTTAATGGAGTCTATGACGGCAGTAGCTATTGCAAGAATGGTTTTAGCGTCAAGGTTGACATCCGACGTTTCCGTATCCTCCACGCTGGTAAACGTATAATTAGAATCACAACTGGAAGCATTGTTTAATCTGTTTTTCTTAGTGTCGCTACCTTGGTCAGGGGTAGATCAAACTGAGATCGTCCTCTTTGTTTTGCAACTGTTTGTGGCGTTGATGCGTCAATGCTGATAGCGAGTACGACACTTATAATTTTGCGCAGTTTATATTTCGAAGACAGTGAGCGTGACGATAAAACAGTACATAAGACAAAATGCATATATTAACGGTACACAGTGTACACCTCCACTAATGCTTAATTCTGGTTAAGATTTGATCTAAAAAATAATGTTACAAATACTATAGACTCAACGTTTTCCTGCGAAATAACACATGTATTTCCGTTTTTTACTTAAACCAATCCTCTAAAGCATTTCTAGGTTTTCACAACACAAACACAACATTCAACACTAGCTGAAAAAAGTCAGAACATCGAGAAACAAAATAAAACCACAGACGATAAGAAATCAATCAACCAATATGTCCGCCACCGAAAGTTTTTTCAACCATTAAAATACTTACCTGCATTTAAGTGCATTATACTAGATCAATCGCATTTAAATATCAATCACATTTAACGCATTATCATTAAAAGATAAATTTACATAAAAAATATCATAATTATTGTGAATGCCATTGCTGTGGTTTATAACAATTTCATCGACTCGTATCAATGCCTGCTACGGTGCCACTCGTGTACAACTTCTTGGTTATATTCTTTCCAAGTCAATATGCCCCATCAATAAGACTCTAAATTAAGCTTTCCGTGTAGAGCAGTTTAAGCATATGGGGATGCACAGATTTTGCTATAAAAAAGAAATTTTTTTAAACAAAAACTGTCAACAATTGAAACATGCAGACGACGTAATTGTTAAACTCAGCGTCACTGACAGGATGGCCATTGAAGTTATATCTATCTCTATGCCTCGGTTAATGTGCTGGGCCCCTCTGGGGCATTGTCGCACAATTGTAAACTATGAACACGTGTGAAGGGAAGAAAAATGGTTAAAGTCAGGATAAAAACATTTTACTCCAGAGTTAGTTGTATAGCTCCCCCATCCTAGTCTTGAAGACATCTATGGACGGGGAAGTGACCACCTGTTCTGAGAGACCATTCCAGAGGCGTATTCCAGTTGGGAAAAAGGAAAACTGGTAGGCATTGACGGTGGTAAATGGCACTATGTAGCGGTTTGCATGGCCTCTGGTGTGCACTTTTGTTGGTATAAGTACACTTCTGGCGTTGATGTCAACTAAGTTGTTAACGATCCTGTACGTCATGACAACTTTAGCTGTTTGGCGTCTGGATTCAAGTGTTGTCCAACCGAGCTTGTTCATCATTGCAGTAACACTGCTGGTGTATCGGTAGTCACCTGTGCAGAAGCGGGCATTTATTTGTTGGACCTGTTCCAATTTGTTGATGTTGGATCGGGTTTTCGGATCCCAAACGGATGCCGCATACTCCAGCTGGGGTCTTACAAGAGATGCGTATGCCTTTGCCTTGATGTCAGTATTACAGGTTGCCTGATTTCTACGAAGGAAGGCTGAGGTTGAGTTGGCCTTTTTAGCGGTGATGTCTATGTGGCTGTTAAACGTAAGCTTGCTGTCTATGATCACACCAAGGTATTTTGCTTTATCGGTCTGTTGATGGGTTTGGCTATGGATGGTGCATGAGCCAGGTGTAATATTCCGCTTGTTGGTAATGCGGATAATTTCTCACTTTTCCGGATTAAAGTTCATTAACCACTCCTGCTCCCACCATTGTAACTGGTCGAGGTCATCTTGAAGTGCCTTGGTGTCATCTGCCGATCTGATGGTCATGTATAGTAGACAGTCATCGTCGAAGAGGCGTGCAGTTGATGAGACTCTACCTGGGAGGTCATTTTGTAGACCATGAACAAGAGAGGCCCCAGTACGGTACCCTGACGGACTTCAGATGTACCTTTCCGTCAAATACAACTTGCTGCTGTATGTCCAAGAGTCTTGCCGCGTACACCATAGTGGTGTAACTTTGTTGAAAGACGTCGGTGGGGCACCTTGTCGAAGTTGTTCATTAACATGACATTTTAGATTCTTAAACATATAAATATATTGAAATACGCACGCCACAAAGACATATACTTTGATTGTTGTAGTTGGATATGCACGTTAAGCACGTTAGATAAAAGAAGTCAATGTCCAATAGCTGGCAGCCGACGTTGAAAATTGTCAATTGTATAATCGAGCACGCCTTTTTAGTCACATAAATTCGCGACTTATTGCCTTCAATTTCACAATATTACATAAGGTAAAAATCTTTACTGTTATCATGTGCAGCATTCTGGAAGATGAAATTCCATTGGCAAAAGAGAGGAAATTAAACATGTAAGATTCACAAGAATGATGTTATTTGAGTTTCAGTTAAATTACATGTTATAACTAGCTATAATAAATGTAGAACTAGAAGTGTCATAGTACTAGTAGTGACTTGTGAGCGTACAGCTGGGATTGATTGTCCAAATACAGTACAGCCAAAGAGAAACAAACATAATTCTCGGTCACGCCACGGCCAGAATCGTTAGTACTCGGCAGCCACGTCATGTGTTCACGTGGCATATTGCCGAGGCACTCAATATCGATCCGCGCAACGACGCAGTGTCTATATTAACCTCGCGTACTTATGCGGAATAAATCCCACGCCTACATGTACATTTGTGTAGCGTAGAAACCTAGATTTAGGCTACTTTTACAGTTGTTATTTTCATGTTTTAATAAGCGATATGGCACCTAATGCGCTTTTACAAATTATCTTTTAACCCTTTACCACTGAGATATGTATTTTCACGCATTTGTAGTCCTTTAGAAAGTTATATTTAATTTTAGACCTTTCTTACTAGATTGAAGTTTTGAAGGCTTCATTTCCAACCCTTAGATATTGATGAGCAGCAAACAGCATACATGCCATAAATTTCAGACCAATTTCAGGACATTGAGCTTAATTTTCCGGGACATTTGCCGATTTTCAGGGACATGTATACACATAGCCAGGGATGGAAATTAGTGGTTTCCTGTTAGCCCGGGGCAAGTAAATTTTGGCCTTGGCAACTCAATTTCAAAAGTTGGTTGTCCTGCCTGGCAACTTGGTTTTTTTAAAGCTTAAAACAGTTCAGTGCAATAAAAATTGAAAAACAATTGACCACCATGGATCAATACAATGTACTAGTTAAATAACATTCATTATTTAGGAAAAGGAAATGATTTTATTTAGGCTGATAATAATACATCATGCATTGAGCCATTGAACATGTGTAATGTCAGCAATTTTATTTAATTATCTATTATTTTATTAAAAGAATGTATAATATACACATGTACATATTTCTGGGCTCGTTATTCTTTATCTGGGCAACCAAAATACTAAAGATGGTTGCCCGCAATAGTAAGAAGTTAGTTTCAATCCCTGATAGCGATATATGCATATATGCATTTTTGGTATGTATGTTTTTCACATCATAAATTGAGTACATTACTAATAAATATAATGTTAGTATCTAAAACGATTTTATGCATTGTTGATTATCACAGGCATTTTATTAATCTTTTCTAAGTGTATGATCTCCATCGTTAAATCCATCTTTATATGCCATGTTTGCCGAGTCACAATTTATTTTCTTTAAAGTCCGCCATCGTGTTGAAATGATGTAAGCGGCAGGTGCGCCTAGCAACGTAAAATCGTATAATATATCCGCCTAACAGCAGGGTAAAATTTTAGGGAGAAGTGACTTCTCTCTTGACTGGCATTTAGGGAGAAGTCAGGAGAAATAAGGAGAAGTCATTTTTTTTTTGGTTTATCTTGTATATCTTGTAATTAGTTGCATTATTTTTTGCCCTTTTAAATTGTTGAATACAAGATGTGCATTATGAATCCTGCTGATTCAATTCTTTTCATTTTGTATTAAATAAACAACCAAGTATAAAGAAAACAACACAATAAACAACCCTTTTACAGTATTCAAGTGTGCATGAAAGTGCTTGATATAAATTATATTTACATGCACAACCCATCTACCCTACAATTAAAAAAAAATATTTTTATTTTTTTAGGGGGTAGGGTATATTTTGGTATTAATTCATTTAATATTTAATATTAATTTTGTCTTCTAAATAATACATTATAATTACCCTATGCTCAAATTCAAGAAGAAACAACAATAAAACCATTTAAATACGCAAGTCTTTGACAATCACAACAGTGTTTCCAAATGACGTCAATTAAACCAATCCCTAAAAAACTGCAAGCTGTCAATGCTGTCGGTATAATGTAGACATCAAAGGTCTTTGATGTTGGGGCCGAATTCTAGGAGTTAAAACTGTAAACTTGTAACACCTCAGCAGGTGGCAATTATGGCCAAAACAGGGTTCGCCAAAACTTGAAAAATCTGTCAGTCACTCGGACTGACAGACTTGAAATTTTTGTCAGTCCGAATCAGTTTCTGTCAGTCCCACTGTCCGTCTAAACTTTAACAGCAAAACACAACACGAGATAGTACCTTTTAGATGTGCATTGGTATGGATCACATTAAAATACAATTAAACATGTCGAAAGTCAATGTAATTTTTTACAATTTTTAAAAAAAGAAATCAACTACAAATAATCCAAAGGGGGTGAAGGGGAACGGAAAAGGAGCTGGTTGCAGCTTCCTCTGAAATGAAAACAAAAATATGCTCCAATTCTACTTGAAGGAGTCAATTTCGCTCGACATTTCACAAGTGTCAGGCTCTTGCGAGTAACATTTGAGCTTATTTTCATTGTCTTTCTTGCTTTGAGTATCAAATTCAATGTTGTCATTTGTGTTGTCAATATAATCATCATCCTCTGAGTCCGTTATCTAAATATCCAGAAAAATGTCACTTGTTGTTTTCTTCGAAGTGGAGTCATCTCGCGAAAACTTGTTGCTGTGAAAATCCTCGTATACGATTGGTTAAAGAGTAATTTAATTGCAGGAGTCACGTCCCAAACTAAAACGGTTCATTTCATATCGGTCTACTAACTATTCGAAGAAAGTCTGAAAAATCTCTTTGTTCAGCCGAGCTTGGATTATTTGTGATTTATTATTATTATAATTATCGTTCAATAATATCGACTTTCGACATCATTTATCGTATTTTAATGTGATCCAAGCCTATATGTTACTTTAATAAGGTATCATTTATGCTCCCGAAACCGGTGATGTAATTTGATCGTTATGAATATGGGCTGAAATTTTTTATAATAACGTCACTTCCGAGCGCGTTTTTTACTTATTACAATATTGTGATGGGCTTTTTTTTGTCGGTCCATCGGACCGATTTACCTGAATTTCTTGTCGGTCCTGAGTAAAATTTGCCGGTCAGGACCGGCGTACTGAAGGGTTTGGCGAACCCTGCCAAAAGGCATTGATCAATACTACATTACCGGCAGCATACAGTACTGTCAGAAACAGCATTAATACATTGGCTCCATAGAGGATGCAATGTGTGAAAACTATCGGAGATTTGACTTCATTTGTATTTATTTTTATCGGGTGTGAGGAAATAAATTGTGTTTGCTGGAATTTAAAAGTGATGTTGCTTTACAGGTATTTTGTTTATGGATTAACTTGAAAAATAGGGCGAAATGAATTTCGCTTTTCTCTTCAATAAAGGTGATATTAGCCGACGTTCGGCGAAAATTTCGCCCAAGTCGCCCTCTTGGCCGACCCCTGTAATAGGCGATTCGAATTATATTAAATTAGTATATGTTTCAGTAATTGTTTCAATAATTAATTATCTTAAACAATAAAGATACACATTGTTTGTGTGTTGTTGTTTTTTAGCAATCAGGTGAGCTTTTGTGACGGGTCTTTGTCCGTCGTCTGTCCGTCCATCCGTCTGTCCACATTTGTACGTAAACACTCTAGAAGCCACATTTTTTGTCCGATCTTCATGAAACTTGGTCAGAAGCTTCGTCCCAATGAAATCTCGGTCAAGTTTGAAACTGGGTTGTGCCGGGTCAAAAACTAGGTCACTAGGTAAAAAAAAAGAAAAATATTGTAAACACTGTAGAAGTCACATTTCATGCCCAATCTTCATGTTACTTTGTCAAAATGTTTGTCTTAATGATATGTTGGCTGAGTTCAAAAGTGGTTCGGGTCTGTTGAAAAACATGGCCGCCAGTGGGCGGGGCAGTTTTCCTTATTTGGCTATAGAGAAACCTTGTAAACACTCTAGAAGTCACAATTTTTGCCCAATCATCATGAAAGTTGGTCAAAACATGTGTTTTATTGATTTCTCGGACGAATTCGAAAATGGCTCAGATCAGTGAAAAAACATGGCCGCCAATGGGCGGGGCATTTTTCTCTATATGTATATAGTGAAAACATATGAACAATCTAGAAGTCACATTTTTGGCCCAATTTTCATGAAATTTGGTCAGAACATTTGTTTCCTTGATATGAGAGTTGAGTTCGAAAACAGGGCTTGACACTAACTTTTTTTACCTACTGACCCAAAGGACCACCAGCTTTCAGAAATTACTGGTCTTCCAAGATTTCAAGTGGTGCGACAATTTCTCTGTTATTTTACCTAAATTTCAACTTACTTTCCGGACTATCCAAAATGTATTGTGCATTTATAAAAAGAAAACTATACTATCTACTAAACTATCTCAATATCCCTTTCATATTTTTGCTGTACTTCAAGCTTCTCTTATTAGTTTTAGGTTTTTTAGGCGTAGGTTCAACCATCCAAGGAATGAAATTCCACATCGTGAAAATTTGTAATCTTGAAAATACGCACGTTAACTCTCCTGCAATATCAAAACATTATTCAGCGCCCTCCAGTATAAATTCTTACGGTAAACAAAGTATATTCTGATGGTATTAAGATCGATAAAATGCTGATTATTGCTGCTTTTTCAAAATAATTAATACCATTTTGTTCATTTCTCGATCCGAATTATTAGAATTTTATGTTAATTTGTGTATGGATCACAGCGAAGTCCGGAGACATTTTCGGGAGACATTTGGGGATTGCAAATCGATTTTTTGATGCGACAACAGGTTTTTGTCATCCGGGCATCTAGAAAAATTGAAATTTCCAATATGTTGCTATTTTTATCCCGGTCTCGAGTCGGCCCATAAAATGATGATGAAATTATCGGTGAATTTTGAACATATAGAGTTGTTTTATTGATGAAAACGGCTTTCCACCAGTATTTCACAATAAGCTGGCCAGGATTTTTAACTGGTCCGACAGATCAACCACATTTCTAGTTTCTATGGTCCTCCCTATTTTTTACTGACCCCGGGTCAACATGGTTGCCAGGGGGACGGGCAGTTTTCCTTATATTTATATAGTAAAAAAGCTTGTGAACAATCATGAATTAAGATCATGTATCATGCGAGACAACTCTTCTCAATATTGCATTTAAGTTTACAGTAGTTACTCCCCTTTGACTATTAATGTTTTCATAATAATACAGTGTATTTTCTAGAGGGCACATTTCTTTTCCGATCTTCATGAAACTTGGTCAGAAGCTTTTTCCCAATGATGTCTCGGTCGAGTTCAAAACTGGGTCATGTTGGGTCAAAAACTAGGTCACTAGGTCAAAAAAAAGAAAAACCTTGTAAACACTGTAGAAGTCACATTTCATGCCCAATCTTCAAGAAACTTTGTCAAAATGTTTGTCTTAATGATATGTTAGTTAAGTTCAAAAGTGGTTCCGGTCCGTTGAAAAACATTGCCGCCAGTGGGCAAGCCAGTTTTCCTTATTTGGCTATAGAGATACCTTGTAAACACTCAAGAGGCTACATTTTTTGTCCAATCTTCATGAAACTTGGTCAGAAGATTTGTCCCAATGATATCTCGATGAAGTTGGAAACTGGGTCATGCTGGGTCAAAAACTAGGTCACTAGGTCAGAAAAAAGAAAAATCTTGTAAACACTGTAGAAGTCACATTTCATGCCCAATCTTCATGTAACTTTGTCAAAATGTCTGTCTTAATGATATGTTGGTTGAGTTCAAAAGTGGTTCTGGTCCATTGAAAAATATGGCCGCCAGTGGGCGGGGCAGTTTTCCTTTTTTGGCTATAGAGAAACCTTGTAAACACACTAGTAGTCACAATTTTTGCCCAATCATCATGAAATTTGGACAAAACATAGGTTTTATTGATTTCTCGGACGAGTTCGAAAATGGTCCAGATCGGTGAAAAACATGGCCGCCAGTGGGCGGGGCATTTTTCTCTATATGTATATAGTGAAAACATGTGAACACTCTAGAAGTCACATTTTTGGCCCAATTTTAATGAAATTTGGTCAGAACATTTGTTTCCTTGATACGAGAGTTGAGTTAAAAAATGGCTCCTGTTAGTTGAATAACATGGCAGCCGGGGGGGGGAGGGGCAGTTTTCTTATATTTATATAGTAAAAAAAGCTTGTGAACACTCTAGAAGTCACATTTCGTTGCCCAATCATCATGAAACTTGGTGAAATGATTGGTTATATATATATCTCATATGAGTTCGCAAATGGTCCCGATCGGTCAAAAAACATGGCCGCCAGGGGGGGGGGGGGGGGCAGTTTTCCTTATGTGACTAGAGAGAAACCTTGTGATCAAACAATATAGAAGTTTCATTTTTTGCCTAATTATCGTAAAACTTAGTAAATACATTGGTTTTATTGATTTCTCTGACAAGTTGGAAAATGGCTCAGATCGGTGAAACACACTTTTTAGCTCACCTGATTGCTCAGGTGAGGTTTTAGAATTGGTCTTTGTCCGCCGTCCATTTGTCCACATTTGGTTTGTAAACACTCTAGCTTTCACACTTCTCAAGCATTCTTTATGAAAGTTGCTGAAAGATCTGTCAAGTTTGATAATGAGCAAAATCACATAATTAATGTCATAATTATTGTCCTTAGATTGTCCAAATTTTCATTATATCACACAAAATCCTTGTAAACACTCTAGAGGTCACAATTTTGTTTCAGATTTTATGAATCTTAGTCAAAATATTTATTTTTGTAAGCAAAGTTTGATGTTTGGTAAGGGGTTTAAATCAAAATATAGGTCACCAGGAAAAATCTTACAAAAACACTCCATACGCCAGAGTTTTGGTTCAATAATGATGAAACTTGACCAGCATGTTTGTCTGGGCAATATTTAGGTCAAGTTGTTTGGTACAGATTTAATGAACCGACTCCTCTCAGGTGAGCGAACTAGAGCAATCTTGGCTCTCTTGTTATTTAATCTCGCAGAACTAAATAATAATGTTTTGATATAACTGAATTATGCACAAAATGCACAATTTCCACGAGGACAACATCAATGTTTTCATCAAAAGTCTCCTAAGTAACTGTCCACAATTTTATCGTGGAGGAGTACACAATACGGACCAATAAGTGTGCTTTGAATAACAAAGCCACTGAAACTAAAGATTGATATTGACACCGGGTTATTCACGCATGACTAATTCACAACCGCACCAGGGCCCTTGCTACACTGGGGATTGGGGCCGGGGCCCTTAGAGGGGGAAATTTCGCATCGTTTTGGGCCGAAAGGAGAATTTTAGAAGATCTTTTCACCAACCATTCAGCACTTAAAATTGCTATATTTTAATGTAATTTACACAAATATACATTTAAGGAGGGAATTGGGCCGAATTTCGGCCCCAAAAACCGCCAAACAAGGGCATGAATCCTCAGATGTGTGAAAACTCCTTTGCCCTTATGCAACGGGAAATTATAATGTAGTATATTGAAGCCAATTAACAACCACATTAAACAATGCCGTCTTTTCGGTTTGACTGCAAACGTGAGACAATCGATATGATAACACTGGGAACGCGAGACAATCAATATGATAACAGGACCCCTGTTAATTGATAAATTTTGACACATAGCGTAGTCACCTATTCAGGTAGGCCTTGTCATTGAGACGCTGCGGATTAGTGGGAACACAGATTCAAGGTGCAGTTTAGCCTAAGATAAGGTACATTTATATATGAATTTTGTAAAAGCCAGGACATTTGACAGATTTCCGGGACTGTGGGACACGATCTTCATTTCGGGGAAAATCCCTGACAATCGGTGACGTATGGCATGTATGGCAAACAGCATAAAACCTGAACAGACTGCGAGTTAATCGCAGGCTGTTCTGGTTTTATGCTGGTTGCAAAAGTCATTTTCACTTTGCTTCTTATGGGGAAAAGGGTTAATTAATTACGCTCAACTGTAAATGTTTCGTTCGATTCTCAAATGAGCATTATTAAATTTGTAATCCAAATTAAAACATCCTTCCGAATTTTAATGCTAACACGACATTAACAAATTCTAGCGTCAGAAAAACAGTGCTAAAATATCTTTTGTGTCAATAAAAAGCTCACGAAAATTATGCAGACATGTAGAACGTCCCATGGAAAGTGTGGGTGTATTTTGTGTTGTATCACGTCAGGCAATTTACTTGTGTACAGTGGAGACAAAAAATTGGATTGGACGTTATTT
Source organism: Dreissena polymorpha (assembly GCF_020536995.1). NCBI lineage: Eukaryota > Metazoa > Mollusca > Bivalvia > Myida > Dreissenidae > Dreissena > Dreissena polymorpha. The sequence continues at coordinate 48,169,543 of NC_068363.1, read as the reverse complement.
CAACACATCATAAGATAGTAACAATTAGTGCCAAAATTTATTTGAAACTTAAAAAAAAAGGCAAATGTTTGTTTTTCTTGAGCACTTTTATGGTAAATATTTACCAGAATTTGCTTTAAAACTGGACTATACGGAATTATTGGGTAATGAGTAGCAATATCAACTGTATAATATGAACAAAATGAAACGAGTTTATATATATATGCATATTCAAGCAATAGCTATAGTAAGCTGAAAACAAAACAACAATTAAGTCTTGATTATTGATGTGGCTTCAAACTGCTTATTGTCATAGCTAAAATATAATAGCAAAAACAACAAGCAATTCTAAATCCACTATCTACTGGTGTAGGTGTGAAAACAGCTGCCTGGTCTCCTTGATGTCTCGATATAAAAGGGAAAATAATCGTACACAATTATGTGACCTTGTTTATGTGTGAAATACATACACTACGGGCAGGAAAACAAACATACTTGGCCAGACACATTAAATATGCTTATATGCTAATACAATCCGCGCACATTAAATTTATTATGATTTTAAATATTATTATAATTGTTCTTTTGAAATTTATTGACTTACTAATCATTTTTAAAAGATTTTTATTTTATGATGCGCATGGACTCGGCGTCTTATTGTGGATCGCGGCTTGCCTTGACATGGCTCTGCAGACAGATGTGAAGCATCGCGTCGTGCTGCCACATACTGACGCGGCTTCAATGGACGACTCAGCATCGACTTGTTGCACATTGACTCCGCGGATCGCGAAATATGTTTGTTCCGCGTTGGCTGTACTGTAAAGGGACTCACAAAGCCTTTGATAATTTTTGCTGTGATTGCTCTGGGAGTCCATATGCACCTCTTCAGAAACACAGCCTCAGCAGCTGTCAGCAGCTGATCGGTGCGCATCCCTAAATACATGTCATTCGTGACAAATTGAGGAAAGCAATTACTCAGGGCCCTCAATCTATCAAATCTGCGGCCGAATTTCGGCCGCAGTCCCCCACCTGAAAAGTATACTTTTTTCCTTTTGGGGGGAAAAAATTCACCTGAAATTAAAAAAAATAATAATATTTTTTAATAAGATGTGTCTCATGATTATTATATCTCAATTCAATTTCAATTTAATCTTGTCAAACATACTAAATTATGAAAAAAAGAAATGAATATAGTGCAAACATGTACAAAGGTTATAATGAGAGAGTAAGTAAAAAAATCCCCCCAAAAGCGAAACGCCGCGAAAATTCCCCCTCATAAGGGTAGCGACCCGCTTCCCCTAAAATGAATTGAGGGCCCTGTGACTAATCTTCAAAAAACATTAAACTTACCTGAATTACAACCTATGGACACTTAAGACATGCCTATGTTTCAAAGCACTATTCTTGTTGACAAATGTTGATAAGTTATTGCAGTTTCAGTATTAGCCCTTGCATTGGTGATTCAATTTTGCACCTTTGGAAAATAGACGGCGTATTGCAACTCTTGGCAACCCATTGGGTATAAAGTTGAGAGTTTAATTATTGCAACTAACAGTAATAGCTGTGTAATATGTAATAGTTATGATAGTATATATTATTATTATATTAACAATTAAATTTACTTACACATGTTTTATTAACTCCAGATACCTGCTAATAATCCATTGTTTATTACAACACAGTAATTCCAATCCAAAAATACGCTCCATGTTTGTTTACTATGAGGCTGTCAGCGAGCTGTGTAAGAATACAACGTACATTGTCAATTGCATAATATTATTTGATTTTCCTAATTATTATTCCTCAAAATTAATGGTTTTCACTTGTATTATTAATCTTAGGATGCATTTGTTTATTGCATTTGGGTAATGTTATGTCCTGTTGCAAATGCTTTGGAACTATTTGTTACGCGTAGGAAGCCTATGCATCGTATTGTTTTGTGTTTTCCTTGTAATATTAAACTGTTAAGCAGACTTTAAATGCAGAACAAAACTGCTGAAATGAGGTATTAATTTAATGTGTTTTAATATGAATTGCTTTTTATAATGTAACAAATCATAATATTGACTTACTTTGTTAATTTAGGATTCCGAAATGCTGTTTAGGAAATGGTTCTTGGTAAACTTCTTTCATTGGTTAAGGAATTCCTAAGTGCTTGTTGATTGGTCGAGACGCCTAAGTTTCGGAATCCTAAAGCATCTTCACTATAAATAGCGCGCAGCATCACGGATTCGACACCTCGGTCACTGACTTAAAATCTATGTCATATACCAGTTTAAGCTGAAGTCACCATAATGGTAGGGAATAGTTCTATAAGCTCTTAAGTATTGTTAAGTTATTGCAAAACTAACCGGCTGACAGTGATGCTGCGCACCTTCATCATATTCATAGTTATGTATTTGTAAACTAAACTTCCTAAGTCTCGTTCTACGATTTGAATACATGTACATGTAGACTCGTTAAAACTACTCGGTCGTTTGTTCAATCCTGACAACTTAGACAGAAGTGTCTAGGTATTACAGCTTTTAACGCTTGAGTGGTTCTTTAATAGGAAGTGTAACTGTTAAATTTGCAGTGAGCTGTACTTTCAAGAAATTAGTTAATTATCCAGTGATGACCACATGTATCATAGCTGCTCAGTGATTTGTTTGCTTTTATTTGTTACAGCCTGTGCTATTTGGATTGGGAAAAATATAGAGGATATTTGTTGGATTTGGTGGATTATTGATTTTAATTCACGATTAATGATCACAAGTGAATTAAAATCGATATTCCACCGAATCCAACAAATTTTCTTTTTATTTTATGCTTGTTTCACAGTTTATATACATTGTTAAAGAGTTTAACTAAAGAATTTCGCTGAAATAATGACGTCATTTCATTAAAAAAATGACGTCATTTCACAGTAAACAGTGATAATTATCGATAATTTTCACTGATAATTTTCATTGTTTGAAACAATGAAATTATCAGTTTTAATTCACTGATATTTCTCTATAAACCACTGGAAAGCATAATATAAAGCATAATAAACCATGACATTGGGACAAATAGTGCATTAAACTGTGAAGTTGGGAAAAATGAACATTATTATTATGATTATAAATAACAGAATAAAAATTGTTTTTAAGTGCATGTTGCAGGGCTCAACATTAACCTAAAAACCAACTTGCCCTGCCGGGCAAGTACTTAGAAAATCTACTTGCCCTGAACGTAAAGCCATTTGCCAAAACATGAAATATTGCATTAACTGTAAACCTCAAATTTTTTCATAAAGATCAAAATCATACACCACAAAACTTTTGTTATTTTTGCACATTTAACTGAATGATTAAAGTCTAAATTAAATGATTTGTTCTTTTTTGCACTTGGTGGTGGACAACTAGATTATAAAGTAACTTGCCCGGACTCAACTTTTACTTGCCAGGGGCAATAGGACAACCGTTCATGTTGAGCCCTTGTTTGACTGCATTTTATACCCCCACAAACGAAGTTTAGAGGGGTATATAGGAGTGAGCTTGTCGGTTGGTTGGTCGGTCGGTCTGTCTGCACCATGCCCCTATGCCCACCTGGGAAAAACACTACCTCAGTGTCTTTGGTTCAAGGTTACTAGGTTGTGGGAACTATAAGCATTTAGTCAAGTTTCAGACATCACTTGCTTTACAAGTCTGCTGGAACCGTGTTTTGAGCTCACCTGTCACGAAGTGACATGGTGAGCTTATGTGACCGTGTGATGTCAGGCGGCTGTGTGCGTGCGTCCGTCAACAATTTGTTTGTGTAGACAGTAGAGGTCACAGTTTTCATCCAATCTTTATGAAATTTGGTCAGAATGTTTATCTTGATGAAATCTTGTTTGGGATTGTATTTGGGTCATCTGGGGTCAAAAACTAGGTCACTAGGTCAAAAACTAGGTCACATAATACAGTACAGCCAAAGCGGCACAAACATAATCCGCGGCTACGCCACGGCCAGATTATTAGTCCGCGGCGGCCGAATCGTGTGTTCACGCGGCGTATCGCCGTGGCACTCGGCATCGATCCGCGCAATGACGCCGAGTCTGTATTAACCTCGCGTACTTTCGCGGAGTAAATCCGCCGCATACGTACGCGGCGGATCGAGTGAAAAGATATCCACCTACATGTACATACATGTATGTGTAGCGTAGAATTAATTACGCGCAACTGTTTATGTTTCGTTCGATTATCATTATTAAATTTGTAATCCGAAACACACTTCCGAATTTTAATGCTAACGCGTCCTTTGGCAAAATCTAGCGACAAATAAACAGTGCTAAAATATCCTTTGTTTCATAAAAAGCGCGCGAAAATTATGCAGACATGTAGAACGTCGTTTGGAAAGTTTGTGTGTATTTTGTGTTGTATAAATACATGAACATCACGTCAGGCGTAAATCGCGTGTTCAGTGGAGAAAAAAAACGCCCCGATTAGACGTTATTTCATCATCTCTATAAATAGTAACAAATGCCAAAATGTATTTGATACTTAAGGAAATATCGCGAATGTTTGTGTATCGTAAATATTTACCAGCATTTGCTTTAAAACTGGAATATACGGGATTATCGGGTAATTAGTAGCTATTAACTGTATAATATGAACAAATTAAAACGTGTTTATATACGCATATTCAAACAATAGTTATAATAAGCTGATAATTAACAAAACTACAAATACGTCGTCACCGTCTTGAATATTGATGTGGCTTCAAACTGCTAATTTTCTCAGCTAAAATATAATAGCGGAATCAACATGCAATTAATTTATAAATCCACCATATGCTGGAGCCTTGACCACTTGTATGTGCGAAAACATAATTACGTGACCTTGTTTATGTGTGAAATACATACGCTACGGGCGGGAAACAAACTTAATAATTGGCCAGACACATTAACTATGCTTACATGTATATGCTAATACAATCCGCGCACAATAAATTTATTATGATTTTAATTATTATTATAATTGTTCTTTCAAAATTTGTTAACTACATGTAACTAATAATTAAAAAAATATATATTCATGATCGCATCGACTCGGCATCATGTCGCGGACCGCGGCATGCCTCGGCGGACAGATGCGAAGTTTCGCGGCGAAATGCGACTTGCCGCCGCATACTGACGCGGCTTCAACGACTGACGCGGCATCGACTCGTTTCGCCTTGCCGCCGCGGATCGCGAAATACGTTTGTTCCGCTTTGGCTGTACTGTAGGTCAAATAATAGAAAAACCTTGTGTAGACAATAGAGGTCGCATTTTTCATCCAATCTTTATGAAATTTGGTCAGAATGTTTATCTTGATGAACTCTGGGTTGGGATTGTATTTGGGTCATCTGGGGTCAAAAACTAGGTCACTAGGTCAAATAATTGAAAAATCATCAACAATTTGTTTGTGTAGACAGTAGAGGTCACAGTTTTCATCCAATGTTTATGAAATTCGTTCAGAATGTTTATCTTGATTAAATCTGGGTTGGGATTGTATTTGGGTCATCTGGGGTCAAAAACTAGGTCGGGTCAAAAACGAGGTCACTAGGTCAAAAACTAGGTCAATTAATAGAAAAACCTTGTGTAGACAATAGAGGTCGCAGTTTTCATCCAATCTTTATGAAATTTGGTCAAGCTATGTTTATTTTAATGAAATCTGCCTTGGGAATGTATTTGGGTCATCTGGGGTCAAAAACTAGTTCACAAGGTCAAAAACTAGGTAAAATAATAGAAAAACCTTGTGTAGACAATAGAGGTGGCAGTTTTAATCCAATCTTTATGAAACTTTGTCAGAATGTTTATCTTGATGAAATCTGGGTTGGGATTGTATTTGGGTCATCTGAGGTCAAAAACTAGGTCACTAGGTCAAATAATAGAAAAACCATCAACAATTTGTATGTGTAGACAGTAGACGTCACAGTTTTCATCAAATCTTTAAGAATATTGGTCAGAATGTTTATCTTGATGAACTCTGGGTTGGGATTGTATTTGGGTCATCTTGGGTCAAAAACTAGGTCACTAGGTCAAATAATAGAAAAACAATGTGTAGACAATAGAGGTCACAGTTTTCATCCAATCTTCATGAAATATGGTCAGAATGTTTGTCTTGATGAAATCTGGGTTGGGATTGTATTTGGGTCACCTGGGGTCAAAAACTAGGTCAATAGGTCAAATATTAGAAAAACCTTTTGTAGGAAATAGAGGTCACAGTTTTCATCATTTTTTATGAAATTTGTTCAGAATGTTTTTCTTGATGAAAACTGGGTTGTGATTGTATTTGGTTAGTCAGGTGAGCGATTTAGGGCCATCATGGCCCTCTTGTTTCAAGTTACAATCACAGGCCTCAACATTAACCTAAAAACCAACTTGCCCTACCGGGAAAGTACGTAGAAAATCTACTTGCCCTGAACATAAAGCCATTTGCCCAAACATGAAATATTACATTAACTGTTAACCTAATATTTTTTAATAAAGATCAAAATCATACACCACAAAACCTTTTTTATTTTTGCACATTTAACTGAATGATTAAAGTCTAAATTAAATGCTTTGTTATTTCTTGCACTTGCCCCGGTGGACAACTAGATTATAAAGTAACTTGCCCGGACTTAACTTTTACTTGCCAGGGGCAATAGGACAACCGTATATGTTGAGCCTTGAATCAGCAACAATTCACTTTCAAGGGTTGAAATGGATGTGACAAAATTTCATATTTCACCCATGATTGGTTTGATGTTTATGCCCCCCTTCGAAGAAGAGGGGGTATATTGCTTTGCTCATGTCGGTCTGTCGGTCGGTCCGTCCACCAGGTGGTTGTCAGACGATAACTCAAGAACGCTTGGGCCTAGGATCATGAAACTTCATAGGTACATTGATCATGACTCGCAGATGACCCCTATTGATTTTGAGGTCACTAGGTCAAAGGTCAAGGTCACGGTGACCAGAAATAGTAAAATGGCTTTTGAATGATAACTCAAGAACGCATACGCCTAGGATCATGAAACTTCATGGGTAGATTGATCATGACTTGCAGATGACCCCTATTGATTTTGAGGTCACTAGGTCAAAGGTCAAGGTCACGGTGACCCGAAATAGTAAAATGGTTTCCGGATGATAACTCAAGAACGCATACGCCTAGGATCATGAAACTTCATGGGTAGATTGATCATGACTCGCAGATGACCCCTATTGATTTTGAGGTCACTTGGTCAAAGGTCAAGGTCACGGTTACCCAAAATAGTAAAATGGTTTTCCGATGATAACTCAAGAACGCTTTTGCCTAGGATCATGACACTTCATAGGTACATTGATCGTGACTCGCAGATGACCCCTATTGATTTTCAGGTCACTAGGTCAAAGGTCAAGGTCACAGTGACAAAAATCGTATTCACACAATGGCTGCCACTACAATGGACAGCCCATATTTTTATTTTTGATTCTTGTTATTTTTTCAGTCTTGATAGAAAATGCATGAAGTGCAAAGAGGAGCCAGCCATTCTTATAACAAGGGTGAATGATGCTTTCTGCAGGTGAGTAGTCCAAGGTTTTTTCCTTCATTAGTTGTGGCCTGTAAGATTCTTCTATATGCACATATTTCATATGGTTTGAATTTCAAGTGAAATGAATTATTTAATTTTGGTTACACTAATGTTACCAAGTTAAAATTAAATCAAATGTCATATTTTCTATTGCTTCATTTTTGAGAGAATAAGTGTAAACTAAAACAAAAGCATACATTTATTTAAAATAACCCACACAATAATTGTAATAATAAACAGTTCAATAAAGAAAACAACAACAAACAAATTTAGGCAGTTGTCAACAGTAACATCCTATTGAAGGATATACAATACAAATTCCATTGGCATTTCTGAGTGTCAAGAGTTGAGTGTGAAAATCCTATTTCGCTATAATATTTATAGTTCAGTTATGAAACTTGAAATACTTTGACGATGTTTGATTTCTGCATGGTGACCACAAGTTGTCTCCCCTGTGACCAATAGCATATTGACTGCGGTGAGAGTAGCCCCCCTTGATTTGTAATGAGTTCTTCCAGATACTGGCCCCTGGCATTAAAGCGGAGAACGTTATTTGACTTGAAGCCACAGGTGTATACGTCCCCCTCTGTGAGCACTACAAGTCCACCTGGGTGGTTGCCATCTGCCATTTGGTGTGTGTGCTTTACCTCGTCGTTCCTGGTGTCTATCGTTACGATTGTGTTGTTTCCGCTGTCAGAGACGTAGATAGTCTTCCCATCATTTTGCACTGCTATGAACAATGGATCGCTGAAGATTGGCTGTTCTTGGTTGCTGTTTGCAATTTCATGGACTGGGGCCCCATTCATATCCAGGATTTTGATGCATGGGGGTGTTTCTTTTGGGCATGTTACATAAAGCCTCTCTTTGTAGTATGCTACACCAAAGTACTGACTGCTTTTTAAAGATGGAATGTTGCCTATCTTTTTGAGCGGTTGTATGGTTGAACCAATGTTGAAAAACTGGAGTTTTTTCTCTTTAGGCAGAGTGACAATGACTTGAGTATCGGAAATGGGGCACACATCCCAAGGCTCTGTGGATAGCTTGGTTTGGGTCACCAGTGCGAAACTTGTGTCCACGACTTTCAGACTCTCGTTATACATGTCAGCAAGGATTAGACGTCCGTCTGACAGGAAACACGACCCTGTGACGTCAGACACATCATAGGCATCACTTTGGGAGTTGACTTTGAAATGTTTCAGCGTCGTCACAGTCTTTCCTGGTGCCTGTACTATATCAAGAGTTCCGAGAACATCCGTCATCTTCAGGAACTCCTTAACTTTAGGATCTGCTTTGAACTTGAAATTCAGAGCTTCTTTGTTTTTCTTTTGGATATCTGCCAGCAGCTCCTCAAAGTGTCTTACTTGCTTTTTAATCTTTTTCATCTGAAGGAAGACTTTGCTTTCGATGCCGTTTTTCTTGGCAGAGTCTAGGTGTTGTGTGGCCTGCTGAAGGGTTTTGATCGCCTCGCTACATGAGCCCACCCTAGCAGATATGTACCCTTGCTGGTCCTAGAATTAATTAAACATCAAGTATTAGTCTTGGCAATAATTTACATGGCATAGGTTATTAAATTTTATTATTCAAATGCTGATTAAGATTGAATCTTTATTAAATTGCCTGTTTTAGTTCTTGTTCTTGAGAAAGACATAGGAAGAGTAATTCCACTTTACACATTCCTTTTTATCTGAAAGAATGCCCTCTAAAAAAATACCAGCTTTTGGCTTTTGTATCTGATAGAATGCCCATGAAAATCAACATCACTTTTTGTATCTGAAACGTCGAACATAAAAATCAACCCCACTCTTTTTATCTAAAAGAATGCCCTCTTAAATCAACACTAACATTTGTATCTAATAAATATAATGCCCACGAAAATCAATATCACCATTTGTAACTTATATAATGCCCACCAAAATGAACAATTACCGCCCTATGATTTTAATAGAATGGAAATGAAAATCAACACCTCCCTTTGTACATGTATCTAATAAAATGCCCATGAAAATCAATATCATTATATGTATCTAATAGAATGCCCACGTAAATCAACACTACCATAAATTGATAATAGAACTAACACTAACACCAACAGCACTTTAGTATCCTAAAGAGTGCCCACTACAATCAACAACACCTTTTGTATCTGATAGAATGCCTACTTAAATCAACACCATTGTTTGTATCTTATTGAATGCCCATTACGTTCAACACCATTATTTTTATCTCAAAGAGTTCCTCATAGAATTCACAGTAAAATCAACACTACTTTTTGTATCACAAAGAGTGTCCACTAAAATCGCCACCACCATATGCATGTCTAAAATAAACATCACCTTTTGTATCTGATAGAATGCCCTTAAAAAGAGTTCAGGCATACAATGTATTTTTAAAGAGTGTCAACTAACGCCAAAACCACTCTTTGTATATGAATTCCCATTAAAAAAACAACAGCACCTTTATCTGAAACAGTGAACATGCAAAGCAACAACACCTTTGGTATCTGAGCATAAAAACCACCTTTTGTATTTTAAAGAGTGTCCCCTTAAAATTAATTCCGACCTCTGTACCTGGTAGAGTGATCATTAAAATCACCATCACCATATGTATATGTACCTGATTTATTGCCGACTTAGATCACCAACCTGATTTCTTCTGATTTATTGCCCATTAACCCTTTCCAACTTTGATATGTTTCAGGCATTTGTAGTCCCTAAGACAGTTATATTTAATTGAAAACCTTTCTTACTAGATTCAAGTTTTTTATTCTTCATCTCCAAACCTTAGGTATTCAAGATGAGCAGCAAACAGCATAAAACCTGAACATTCTGAGAGTTACTTGCAGGCTGTTCTGGTTTTATGCTGCACATAGCAATTTTCACTTTTCCTCTGAGTGGGAAAGTGTTAAGATCACCAACTGTTTACCTGATACAGTGTCTCCATATTCGACATAGCTTGCTGCTCCAGGTAATGCAGATGGTCTATGAAGTCTTGGTGAAGTTTCAGCATGCTTTGCTCATAGTCATGTTTCTTAATCTCAAGCGTCTTCATCGTTCGCTCAGTTTCTTCACGGGCAGTCTCAAACTGCGCAGCGAGTGCGTTCATTTGTTTAATGGTATTCACGCAGCTCTTGTTGGTTTCCTTGGACTTGAGATCAGGAATGAAGACCAGAGTGCTGCAGGCTCGATGCTTGAGAGTGGCACAAATCCGACAGCTCGGTTCATCGTGATCTTTACAGAAAAATCGTATCAGCTCCATTGGATGTTCCTCGCATATTTCTATAATTTCTTCCTCTGGGTCATATTTCTGAACTTTCGGCATCTTTCGACGATCTTGCATGGTGTGGTTCTTGGTGATTTTGAGATTTTTGTGATGTTTGATGCAGCTCTCGCAGAAGTATTCGCTGCACTCAATGCAATACCCGGCTGCGTCGTGGTGCAAATTATCCCTGCTACATGGACTACACTGGATATCGGTACTCATCGACTTAGCGACCTTTCTCTTTTGCTTTGTCTGCGTAGCGGTTGGCACTGGGGTGTTGCTTGGCGGAGAATTGGCGGGTATTGCCGACAAGTTTGTCCTACCTGGTCGGGAATACTGAGTTCTTGCTGAGAGGGCATATGAGTATTCACGCATTCTGTCGAGGCGTGTAGCACTCTCCGCTGTGCTGGGTGGAAGTAGACTGCGTTCCCTATCATAATTCATCGCCAGTCTGCTCAGGGTCCTCTCGACGTCATAGTATTTCACAGAGTGGACACTCATTAAAGTGGTTTACAGGGAGATCAACTGATTGCTAAACTTAAGATTTGTGGATCAACTTTTTGCTTTAAAGAGAGGTCTTGTTGACCAAATTGATCGTTCAACAAATTATTTTTTTATCAATTTGACTGTTGAACTGTAGATTGGTGTTTCCTCATTTTCACAAAATGAACAGTCATTTTAGTGTTTTATGTGTCTTAATATATCAACTTGATTGTTAAATGGTAGCTTTCTGGCCCCTCAATAAATATCAGCATATCTTTAAGTATCCATTTATGTTATTCGAACATTTTCTTGTAAGTCCCATTTTATTGTTTATTTCATTTTCACTATTTGTCTGTGTTGAAATTGTTGTTTGTATCTAATTTGTCAGGCTAATGTGATATAAAATCTAAAACAATTTAATTGGTATGAATAGATCATTTGTTGAATGTGTAGTCTGGTAACTACTAAAAAAAGATGTAAAATGTCTTAATTTTGTGAAAGTATGTTTTCATGTCATTGTTTTCCATTAAGAAAATCTATTCCAAAATGCTATTTTTGTGTCAATATGGCCAAAAAATTCATACTATACAAATATCCTTTGGTATTTGTTCGGAACTTGAAAGTATGTCATTTTATGGTTATTTCATTGGCGAGATATTTTTTAGAAAAGAAAAATTATTCACACAAATGTCTGCCTCTACAGTATTTGGAAGAATGTGATATCCAATGTCTGATTACATTGTCTTAGATTAAAAGTGTGAATGGAAACCAACAGATTAGTTTCAATGAAGAAAGCTATATCAAATTCAGTCTTAAACTTGTGTAAAGCAGAGCTGTAGATAGAAGTTGGGTTAATCAAATTTATTGATTGTATTATAAAAGTTTCATTTTCACTCAGAGATTACTTTTAACAGTAGCTCAATGCCTTGTTACTCTTTTGTAACAAATGCAAATTTTTACAGCGCTTGGTTTTTGTATTTCAAAACACCTTTTTGGTCTAATTGTGTGTGCTAATGTGACTATGCAATGTAAATCAGAGAAAGATATGTTTGATAAATGAAAACATGCACATTTGATCTCATTTAGTCAATTAGACTTAAAATTGTTGTCTGTAAACTTAAAAGCCATACTAAAATCATAAACTCTTGCATGAAAATAACTTAATTGAAAATAGCTTCAGAGTACATGTAGCATATTTACACAATGTCCACCAAAATATAAATATGTTTTAAAATAATGAGTATGGACCTATTTACACATATATTTTTATCGCAGCAATGATGTATTTAACATTGTTAAGAAAGAAAACATGAGCAAAAACTAGTATATTGTTCAATACATTTTTACTTTGCATTTAACTCATAATGACAAAAGTCATGTGAACAAAATTTAATGAATATAACACCACTACTGCCATGTTATCAACTTATGTATGGAAATACCACATGGACATTTCATTAATAATGATTTTACTTCTACTGTGATTATTTAAAGGGGCCTTTTCACAGATTTCAGCATGTTTTGAAGTTTGTCATTAAATGCTTTATATTGATAAATGTAAACATAAATTTTTTAAAGCTCCAGTAAAAAATCAAAAATAAAATTTAAAAAAGGAAAAAAAAAGTAGCCCGCAGCAGGGCTCGAACCAGTGACCCCCGGAATCCTGAAGTAAATACGCATAAGCCAACTGAGCTATCCTGCCATGCATACATAAGATGTGTATTTTATACGTTATATAAGCAATCTTAGTAGTTTCACAAATTTAAACGACAACAACAGAATTAACTCTCCAAATTATTCAATCGTTTCACTTTATAATTTTTAGGTTTTTAGATTGTCAAAAGATGCATATAATGGCTTTATTAGACCATGGCAAATGTTCAGTAATACTGTTTCCTCACAAATATCATAATTAAACCGAAAATTTGCGAATCTGAAACAACTTTTTTCAAATTTGTCAATTTACCAAACCGTGAAAAGATCCCTTTAACATCTTCAAATATGATGCAATGTGGAGCCTATTTGTCACAAACATGCTATGAACCAAACAGTTTACCTTTAATAACTGAAATGTTACTGGTAATTGGCATTAATTAACACAATACTAATTGACATCATACTGAAACTGATAACAAACAAAAAATTATAACTCATTATTTCCCTCCAACAATTATTTCAAGTGCATTCCCTTTAAGTCATCAGTTCAAATCATTGTCTATAACTGGTGTACATGGGAATGTACCCAAATTAAATATTCTTACTGACTTCTTCCATTCATCCATATATTTTATGGATGTCATGTAGTTGTAAAAAGCTCAACTGTTGAATTCTTGTAAAAATATTGTGTTTATGTTGACACCTACATGAACATTCTTACCTCAAAGAACAAAGTCACTTATAGAGATAAAAGATCTCAGTCAGGCATGATACAGCTTGTCTGGACTGTAACTGCAACTTTCATTTTGCAATTTTAAAACAGCTTGGCACAAATGTTTGCCAATATAGAGACAAGTCACGTTAAAGGCCTGTAACCTTAGCTTAACCCATTTATGCCTAGCGTCTAGAAAAAAGGCCTTGGCATACAGCGTAGACCCAGATGAGACGCCGCATGATGCGGCGTCTCCTCAGGGTCTGCGCTGTTTGCTTAAAGGAATTTCTGTAAGAAATATTCTAAATATAGAAATAAATATACTTGACATCCCTTATTTTGGAAATACATTGATCCAATTTAGAAGGATGGAAGAGTCCACTAGGCATAAATGGGTTAAAGGTCTTGGTCATACTTTAAGGTCAATCCTCTAAATTTGGGCATGATACAGCTTGTTCAGACTATAACTTCATTATTTAAACAGAAATTTCAAAAGCACATACAGCCCTGTTGCAGGGTATGCCTGTGCTTTGAGCTGAAAGGTCAAGGTCACACTGATTTTTAATCCTTTCCCCCCATTAGAAGCAAAGTGAAACTGGCTATGTGCAAACCACAGGTGTTGGGCGCATATATATATATATATATATATATATATATATATATATATATATATATATATATATATATATATATATATATATATATTATATATATATATTATATCAGAATTTTTTTTTGTCAAAATGATGAAAAATGTTGTTTTATGACATATTGATAGTGTTAAAGTGACTTGGCCACGCGCCCAACACCTGTGGTGCAAACAGTATAAAACCAGAACAGCATGCAAGTTACTCACAGTCTGTTCAGTTTTTATTCTGTTTACTGCTCATCAGAATCTAATGTTTGGAAATGAAGCCGTAAACACTTGAATATAGTAAGAAAGGTCTTAAATTAAATATAACTTTCTAAGGGACTACAAATGCGTAAAATACGTATCTAAGCGGGCTTAACATATGGCAGAAAGGAATCTAGTTTGTTGATGGTTACACACCATCCAATCATATGCTGTGTGTCTCTCATTGGTTCATTTGAATGCAGTGCCTTTATCATATGATATCCTTTTTTCTTCCTGTATAAAAGCAATAAGACTTCTTATCTATATAATATCAACCTGCTGTTGTTATTCAAGAGGATGTTTCCAAGTATATGTGACCCACAAGTTCCGTGCCGCTATTGGCAAGACCAAACTGGTGCGGGATGGAGAGAAAGTCTTGGTGGGGATATCTGGCGGGCCCTCCTCCTGTGCCCTTCTGCATCTGATACAGGAGGTATGGCTGGTACAGTTTTAAGGAAAGATTTAGGATACCAAAAAGTTCAAGATGCAGCACAAAATGGGAAGGATGAACACCCAAACAATTCTAGTGAAATTATCTTGAGTTGACTTGATATCTATAGTTGAATAAATATAGGCAATTTCCTACTCTACCATGATAAACTTTAGATCTTTCCCTCCAGTTTTTTTCTGCACTAAAAAGTGCAGATTTCAATCAAACATTCACAGCATTAATGGTTTGGTAGTCGTGGTTTGTGACTCCTTTCTGAATTGTCAATCTGACGATTTAAGAACTTGGTAATTACAAACAAATAATTTGATATTTAGTATCCAAAGATACCCACATAGCGGGAACATCAGTGACTGTTTGCGTCAAATTCTGTATGTGCTATGAATATAATAGTAAGATTCTCTATATTTATAAATGGTTTTAATGTTATACAATTTATATTATAAGTGGATTTTATTTCATTTGACTGATGTGAACATTTACTTATACAATCTGCAGGGATTAAGTCAGCGAGCTCACAAGAAACTAAGGTTCAAGCCTGGACTCATTTTTATCGATGGTATGTATAATAAGTATATTTATATAAAATTTGACATTTTTCTTTAAATAGTCAAAAGAAACAATATTATTTTGTATCATTCCACTACACTGATATCTACTTGTTACAAAGTATTGCAGTTATTTAATTCTACGCCTTACATGAAATGCTGTTATTATTCCCCGCTATAGGCGGAGGGATATTGTTTTGGCGTTGTCCGTCCTTCCGTCTTTCCATCCGTCCGTCTTTCCGTCCGTGCGGAGCCATATCTCAAAAGTGCTTTGGCGGATTTCATTGAAACTTGGTATGAGTATATATATGGATAAGAGGATGATGCACGCCAAATGGCATTGTACACCATCTGTTAATAACGGAGTTATGGCCCTTTGTACATCTTGAAAAATGTTTTTTTGAGTGTCAAATATAACACTTTTGTGCCCAGAAGCATATTGGCGGGGGATATCAATTCAACGAATTTGCTTGTTACTCTTAGGTTTTCACTGAAAGTTTTTCGAACACCCTCTTTATTAGTGAAAATAACTATTTTTCAGGGCTCCAATTCTTGACCACCAGATTCTCTCCTATTATTATTGACTTACGTTTTGGACGGTTGCATTTTTTATATGAATTTTATCAGAATATTTGTGTTCATTATCTAGTTTCAAAGCACACATGTGTTTTACAACCTAATCATTGTACTCTGTGTTCAAAGTTTGACCTTGAAATATTTGTCTGCAAAACAAAATGAAATGATTTTTAATTTCAAACATATTTCAAACATATTCTTAAGTAAAAAATACTAAAAAAATGTGGTATTTATTGGCGAACCGTGATCTTATTCAGATAAATATCAGAAAATCCAATGCATTTTTTGGTATATTTTCATCGTTTTAGGAATACTTTTGCATATCTAAATGTTCAGACACAACAAATTTTGACTATATACATGTATGTTTCTGAAAACCATAGAGTAATTACGGTATTGCATACTTAAGGTAAGTAACCAGTCATTCTCTACAGATATCAGATTTAAGTTTATGTGATCCCTTGGGGGAGAATGGCCATTAACAAATATTTTGTGACCAATCCCAACACATGTTTAACCCATTTATGCCTTGTGAACTCTCCCATCCTTCTTAATTGGATCAATTTATTTGAAAAAATAGGGATGTCTAGTATATTTATTTCTATATATTTAGAATATTTCTTACAGAAATTCCTTTAAGCAAACAGCGCAGACCCTGATAAGATGCCGCATCATGCTGCGTCTCATCAGGGTCTACGCTGTTTGCCAAGACCTTTTTTCTAGACGCTAGGCATGAATGGGTTATGGATTGGAAAGCTCTATGCCTGTTTGATTTCAGAGGGCCAGGTGGTTGGACAGAGTCTGGAGGAGCACAAGGTCACCCTGACCCGGATACATTCCCTGCTGCGCCAGTCGGGGTTCCCATATCACTTGTGCCAGCTAGCGGATGTAAGTGGTTAGCGCTCGTTAAGTCCACGAAAAGAAGATAAAAACTTGAGGGTTGTTTTGAAATAACATCTTACTAGGTCAAATTATTATTTTGTATGGAAACAAATTACGTTTAAGAGGTATTCCTTCTAAACCAATTATTTAGCATCTTTATTGGTCTTCTTTTCACATTACCTCAGAATAAGTTGGTTTAAAAAATGGGTATTCCTGTTTGAAATTTTTATAACAATGATTAGTATGTATTAATTATAGAGAGGATGTAATTAATCTTGTTTTGTTTTATATTTCATTTGTTATTGTTATGAAAACTGTACTTAAAAGTTTACTCGTTTTAATTTTTTGGTAATGCTTAAGGGTGACTCAGTAATTGGTGGTCTTTTTTAATTTGATCATACATTGTGTACATGTAAATCTGCAAACAATGCACCTGTTTAATGCTACTTTAACGGGAAAAGGACACAATATCCTACTAATGACATCATATCAATGTCAGTACAATAACAGTTAGTTGAATATATATATGAAAAGAAAAAGTTGGGTAATACATGTTATGAAATACCCACACCAACACTATGTTTTTATAGTCTCTGGACTTGGAACGGGTGAAGACCCTGAATGCCTGTCAAAGCAACCATTCAGCAGTTAATAAAATCAACCAATCTGCAATGGACATAAATACATGCAGCAATCCTGTAGAGGGGGACAAAGGTAAGAAAATTATGAGCAATATAGATCAAGAAAAGTTACAGGCACTTGCAAGAGATGTTGCAATTTAAAGTGAACATGGGCCATGTTTACCCATTATTTAACAAATAAAAATCATAACTCAGAGCTAATATAACTGAAGTTCATTTTGTGTAGTGCAATTCAATGTTTTCACGACAGCATACATATTTAATGAATATTGTGTGCCACAATATCAAAACAAATAATTTTTAGTGTTTTAACATTTATTTTTAACCAGGCTTTCTGAAGGAAAAAACTGGTTATTAGATTGGCAAATGTCGGCTGGCGGGCGGGCGGAACAAGCTTGTCCGGGCCATAACTTTGTCGTTCATGGTGAGATTTTTTCAATCACTTGGCACATTTATTCACCATCATTAGACGGTGTGTCGCGCGAAAGAATTACGTCGATATCTCCAAGGTCACACTTTGAGTTCAAAGGTCAAAAATGGCCATAAATGAGCTTGTCCGGGCCATTACTATGTCATTCATTGTGAGATTTTAAAATCATTAGGCACATTTTTTGTTCACCATCATTGGACGGTGTGTCGCGCAAAAGAATTACGTCAATATCTCCAAGGTCAAGGTCGCCACGACTAAAAATAGATTTATTTTGAAACAAAGGGGGTTAATTATAAACAATCAGTTCAGTTTGAGTTGTCTCCCTTTATCAGACTTTTTTTTTAAATTGAAAACCTGGTTTTGTGACAATTTTGTCCCTTGTTAAATGCTGTAATAATTGTGATCAATGAAAAACATACTTGTGGTCCTCCATAGGAGACGTTGAAATCTCAGGACAGGACGAAAACTGCTGTGATTTGATAGAGATGAACAGAGAGGCAGAGAAGCTTTTTGCTGCACAGCTTGGATCCATCAGGTCCATATCTGGCAAGGAGGACTTTGTAAGAGCCTTGAGGTAAGAAAAAGTGCCTTTATGTAAGACATTGTTCCTTGAGGTAAGACATAGTGCCTTGAGGTAAGACAGTGTCTTGAGGTCAGTCATAGTGCCTTGAGGTATGACATAGTACCTTGAGGTAAGAAATAGTGCCTTTAGGTAAGACATAATGCCTTGAAGAAAGTCATGTTGCCTGTAGGTAAGACATAGAGCCTTGAGGTAAGACATGTTGCCTTGAAGAAAGACATGTTTCCTTAAGGCAAGACATAGTGCCTTGAGGTAAGACATATAGCATCGAGGTGAGTCATAGTGCCTTATGGTAAGAAATAGTTCATTGAAGAAAGTCATGTTGCCTTGAGGTCAGACATGGTGCCTTGAGGAAAGGCATAGTGCCACTAGGTAAGAAAGAGTGCCTTGAGATAAGACGCAGTGCCTTGATGTAAAAAAAACCCTTGAGGTTAGACATAGAGCCTTGAGGTCAGACATAGTGCCTTAAGGAAAGACATGGTGCCTGCAGGTCAGTCATAGTGCCTTGAGGTATGGCATAGTGCATTGAGGTCAGTCATAGTGCCTTAAGGTCATTCATACTGCCTTGAGGTATTACATAGTACCTTGAGGAAATAAATTGTGTCTTGAGATAAGACAAAGTACCTTGACATATTGGACAAGGAAGACTTTGTAAGAGCATTGAGATTAAATACACTGCCTTGAGGTAAGGCATATAGCCTTGATGTAAGACATAGTGCATTGATGTAAAAAACACTTGAGGTGAGACATAGAGCCTTGAGGTGAGACATAGAGCCTTGAGGTAAGACATAGTTCCTTGAGGTAAGACATAGTGCCTTGATGTAAGGCATAGTACCTTGAGATGAGATATAGAGCCTTAGGGTGAGACATTTAGCCTTGAGGTGAAACATTTAACCTTGAGGTGAGGCATTTAGCCGTGAGGTGAGACATTTAGACTTGAGGTGAAACATAGTGCCTTGATGTAAGGCATGGAGCCTTGAGTTAAGACATAGTGCCATAATGTAAGGCATAGTACCTTGAGGTGAGATATAGAGCCTTAGGGTGAGACATTTAGCCTTGAGGTGAGACATTTAGCCTTGAAGTGAGACATTTAGCCTTGAGGTTAGACATAGTGCCTTGATGTAAGGAATGGAGCCTTGAGGTAAGACATTTAGCCTTGAGGTGAGCCATGTAGCCTTGGGGTGAGACATAGAGCCTTGAGGTAAGGCATGGAGCCTTGAGGTAAGACATTTAGCCTTAGGGTGAGACATGTAGCCTTGGGGTGAGACATAGAGCCTTGAGGTAAGACGTTTAGCCTTGAGGTGAGACATAGAAACCATAGAGCCTTGAGTTGAGACATAGAGCCTTGAGGTAAGGCATGGCGCCTCTAGTTAAGACATTTAGCCTTGAGGTGAAACATTTAGCCTTGATGTGAGACATTTAGCCTTGAGGTGAGACATTTAGCTTTGTGGTGAGACATAGAAACCATAGAGCCTTGAGGTGAGACATTGAGCCTTGAGGTAAGGCATGGAGTCTTGAAGTAAGACATTTAGGCTCGAGGTAAGACATAGAGACTTGAGGTGAAAAAGAGCCTTGAGGTAAAGCATAGCGCCTAGAGGTCAGACAAAGTGCGTTTATGTATGACATAGTTCCTTGAAGTATCTCTGATACAATTTTCTTTGTGAAATCCAATGTTTTCTGCTGATAAAAGTATCATTTCAATGTACAAAGACATAAAACTTTTGAGTTTCCTGTGGAATTTTGTGAATACAGCAACTTCTGGTCCCTTTTGAAACTATTAAAACTTAAAAATAAATAATATACGAATACCAAAGAAATCATTGTCCAGTATCAATAAATACTTCTTATCAATAGTGCTAACTGTGCTTATATAACTAAATGAAGAATGGTGTAATTAGAGGTTTTATATACCAAATAAGACTCAATATATTTCATGGTTGTGCTTTTCAGGCACAGACTTCTACTGGAGTTTGCTAGGCAACATGGCTACTCCAAGGTCATGTTGGGTAACACAGGCTCTCAGCTGGCTGTACGTCTGCTCACGGACATCTCCACCGGCAGAGGAATGCAGGCTGCCTTGGAAACGGTAACAACTACAATAGAAATAGTACAACTGTTTTTGCTAGCTTTTACAATTAGAAGGTATTTGAGACCACACCGTGTCAGATTGTATTTGTTTCATAAGTCTTTACTTAATCAACCAAATATTAATGGCAGCATCCAAAAACAAGCATACATGATAAATTTGATAACATTGATAATAAGTAATACATGTCATTTATTTAATTCTTTTAGGTGGATTATAGACAAATATCAGTGGTTTAACAATGATAGGTGAAAAATGTTTTGTGCGACATACTGTCGTTTTCTTACATCATGACATCATCATTCCAGCTAAATTCTACAGTTCAACTCTTGTAAAATTTAAATAACTATGGAAAAAAAAGATGTACAAGAGCACCGCATATCGGTTGCCAACGCTCGGCTGTGGGTGCAGTTTTGAATAAATGAAAGCTTGTCAGTTTTATATTAGAGGTCACAGTATCCTTGACCTTTGACCTAGTGACCCCAAAATGGGTGTAGAACTCATCAAGGTGCAGCTACATATGAAGTTTCAAAGTTGTAAGTGGAAGCACTTTGATTTTAGAGCCAATGTTAAGGTTTTAGCACGATGCAGACGACGGACGAGCTGGCTATGACAATACCTTGGTCCTTGGGTTTTCTCAGAAAACAGCCGAGCTAAAAATGTATTGGCTTTCAAAAGATATATGTTGAAAGAATGCTTATGATTTAGTCAAAAGATGAATGTGACTTTCCCTTTAAAAATTTGTTATGGACAAACTCTAATTTTTAGTGCTCACCCTGTTGATATTCTGGGTTTAGTTGCCTTATTATTATTTTTTTGCTAAATTGTATCATACTCACTAATTCAAAATTTAACTCTAAAGATATTAATGATTTTTGCTACATTGAATGATTTGGGAATATTTCTGCATGTCATTGCATATTTTTGTAAGAGCAGGAAGTTGTAAAAAAAGTTAATGAAAAAAGTTAAGCCAATCTACTTACCCTTATTTTTTTAAAACTCAGTTGAAACAGATGACATTCTCTTTTTGGCCTTAAAGTGTGTCTTGTCTTCTAAAGAAGTCTTTAAAAACAATCAACCCAAAACAGGGCTTTTTCTCACCACTTTGGAAATATGGACATTCTTGAGTCAATATACTTTAAACCAGGATAAAGTATTATCGCTTGATTTTTATCAGCGAGGCTGTTTTCGGAGAAAACCCGAGCTATTGTCAAAGCCAGCTCGTTGTCCGCCGTCCGCCGTAGGCGTCGTGCTAAAACCTTAACATTGGCCATAACTTTTTAAATATTGAAGATAGCACCTTGATATTTGGCATGCATGTGTATCTCATGTAGCTGCACATTTTGAGTGGTAAAATTTCAAGGTGAACATCATCCTTCAAGGTCTAGGGTTGAAAAAACAAAGTCAAGGGAAGTAATAAGCTTTAAATGGATATTGTTATCTGACCTGCCCACGTATATATTTTTGTTAAATAAATCAAACTGGCGCAGTAGGCGGGATTGTGTATCTGACAAACACATTGTGGTAAATGGTCAAGGTCAAGGTAATCCTTTACGGTCTACGGTAAAAAATACAAATTCAAGGGAAGTAATAAGCTTTAAAAAGGGAGATAATTATTCAATATTGAACATAGCCACTTTATATATTTTGCATGCATGTGTATCTCATGGAGCTGCACATTTCGAGTGGTCAATCACAGTCACGGTAGTGGCTTTTAATTATTTGCTACTAAAAATAGAGATTTGTTAGAGACAATTATTTTCAAGGGAAGTAATTTATATAATTATAAATCTCATATTATATATTTCCTTACCAAGAATTGAAGTTCTTTTCACAGTTACTGTACAGATTTATTATTTTGATTATTTATACTCAAATGATTGATTTGTCAAAGGTTTTTAGCTCATCTATTTTTTGAAAAAAAATTATGAGCTATTGTCATCACCTTGGCGTCGGCGTCCGGTTAAGTTTTGCGTTAAGGTCCACTTTTCTCAGAAAGAATCAATGCTATTGCATTCAAACTTGGTACACTTACTTACTATCATGAGGGGACTGGGCAGGCAAAGTTAGATAACTCTGGCGTGCATTTTGACAGAATTATGTGCCCTTTTTATACTTAGAAAATTGAAAATTTTGGTTAAGTTTTGTGTTTAGGTCCATTTTATTCCTTAAGTATCAAAGCTATTGCTTTCATACTTGCAACACTAACTAACTATCATAAGGGGACTGTGCAGGAAAAGTTATGTAACTCTGACTGGCATTTTGACAGAATTATGTGCCCTTTTTATACTTATATAATTAAAAATTTGGTAAAGTTTTGTGTTTAGGTCCACTTTATTCCTACAGTATCAAAGCTATTGCTTTCATACTTGCAACACCTATTAACTATCATAAGGGGACTGTGCAGGCCAAGTTATGTAACTCTGACTGGCATTTGGACGGAATTATGGGCCCTTTATACTTAGAAAATTGAAAATTTGGTTAAGTTTTGTGTTTTGGTCCACTTTACCCCTAAAGTATCATAGATATTGCTTTCATACTTGGAACACTCGCAAACTATCATAAGGGTACAGTAAAAGGACAAGTTGCATAACTCTGGTTGTCATTTTTACGGAATTATGGCCTTTTTTTAACTTAGTAACTTTGAATATATGGTTAAATTTTGTGTTTCGATCCACTTTACTTCTAAAGTATCAAGGCTATTGCTTTCAAACTTCAAATACTTTCATGCTATCATGAGGTAACTGTACCTGGCAAGTTGAATTTTACCTTGACCTTTGAATGACCTTGACTTTCAAGGTCAAATTATAAAATTTTACTAAAATTGCCATAACTTCTTTATTTATGATTAGATTTGATTGATACTATGACAAAACTACTCTTACCTGACATACCATTATAGACTCCACCCAAACCATCCCCCGTGCCCTCCCCCCCTCCCCCCCCACCTAATCCCCCCCCCCTTGGTTGTCAGTGATGAATTTTTTTTTTCTGCTTGGATTGGAAAAAATTCAAGGGAAGTAACACATCTCTTGTTGGGTCACTAGGTCAAAGGTCAAGGTCACTGTGACCTCTAAAAAAAAAATCTGACAAGCTTTCGCAGCCAAGCGTGGCACCCGTTATGCAGTGCTCTTGTCTTATGAATAATAATTGATTAAACTACATAATACAGATATGCCAAGACCTAAAGATACCATTTATCAGGTAAATAGACATTTAAACTTTAAACTTTACACCTAAATGGGAGTTACAGAAAGACAAAGGTACTTTTCGCTATCGGAAATATGAATCAAATAATGGCTATCAAATCAGCCCCCAAAAAATACCTTGACACAAGAATATATTAATGTGAATGTTAAGTGCATTTTACTCTTGAACATATTAATAGGATAACATAATTATAGCCTGAATTTTTTAAAGAAAAGGCAATCTATTTATGTTTCTTTATTTGCAGGCCTTTGCTGACAGAAGAAACACAGACATGATGTTCTTAAGACCACTGCGGTGAGAATCTTGTCTTACATACAACAACACTTTAGAAATATTGCTATACTGTAGTTGATCTATTTATTGTTTCCAATAGTTTTGAGTTTGGTCAAGGTCTCTGTCACAAAAATAGAAAAAAAGAGTTTTGGCTCAACAAGTTATTGTTTGAAGATAGCTGTCATACAGACCTAGTGTTTGATCATTGTATTAACCATTTTCCACTCAGGAGCAGAGTGAAAATGGCTGTGTTAAAACAGCATAATGCCAGAACAGCCTGCAAGTAACTGGCAGTCGGTTTAGGTTAAGTGCTGTTTGCTGCTCATCAGTAACTAAGGGTTGGAAATGAAGCCTAAAAAACTTGAATTTAGTTAAAAAGGTCTTTAATGAAATTTAACTTTCTATGATGCGTCCAAATAAAAGTGGTAAAGGGTTAAGGGCCAGTTGGCCCTGTTGGGTCATCATCATTGTTATCAAAAGAAGACACGTTATTTTCGTCCAATACCTTGGCTTTTGATGGACACATTGTGCTGTTATTTTGTGCAAAGGCATCTTAGATGCAGCCCATGGTTTTAAAGTTTTATAAATGGAGTTAAATTAATTGGTTGAAAGTTGAAAATCTACTTTCCTGGCATGGTCATATTTCTTGTTTTTAGTCAGCATTAAGTTTACATATACTATATGACTACTACAAATATTTAACATCAAATATGTCTTTAAGGTCAATATATCAGGTATCGACAATTTACATTTTAATATCAAAGCAGAAGAAAACTTGAGCAAGAAAGTATGTTATTTTTAAAGTTTCCCATAGTATACAATTATTGTACTACAATGCAGTGACACAGTAACGTTCTCATCTTTGACACAAACAAAGAAATTTAAATTAGTCCTTAACAAACACTTTGATAATCATTGTTGGTAAATATATTGTCCCATGTTTATTTAAATTATGACATATAATATTAATACACAGACTTATGTGCATGTGTTTTGTGAGATAAATTAAAACATAACAGTGATTTATTTATAAGTGTTCAACTGGGTTTCTAACAAAAACGAATGCATACATCACAACACTACATAAAGTAATTTCATTCATAAATGCATCGGATTTGGCCAATATTTAATTGATTTTTTTACAGGGATTTCAGCTCCAAGGAGATTGCTATGTACAATAACCTGCACAGATTGGAGTGTGTATTCATACCCTCTCTAACAACTATGGTAAGTAAAGTTGTGTTTACTTCAAGGTGTTTGTGCCAAGCTTAACATAGCTGGCACAGTTTGCGTACACGCGTTTCCAAACTGTAACTTCATCATTTGTCATACAACTTAAAAATAATGTGCTCACCATGTGGTGACACTGTATTCCGAGTAAAATCCTTGTCCCGAGGTCAAAGTTCAGAATAGTACAGGGTACAGCTTCTTAAAAAATCATTGGTTAAATTTCAGACTTTGACTAGGAACAAATGCGTAAGTAAAATGTCATGAGGAGTAAGTGTTTTGCTAACCAAAATCCCATTTGTTGATCTAGAAGCCTAGCATACTCGAGCAAATTTGGGTTCATTTGATGAGGTGGAAATGGTCAATCTTTTGTTTGTCCAAGGCTGCAGGTCTAAAGAATTTGTAGTAAACTGATTGGATTCAAGCAATATGTCCTAATATATCCAACCTAAATATAAACTCATAACAGATTCACTCAACCCTTGATTGAAAAGTAGCAATTTTTCAATTAGAATATGTTTATTGAACCTTTCTTTGAAGCTTCAGTAATATTAGGAGACAACAACCCAAATTTGGCCTGCTTTGATAAGCTATAAAGTAGTGAACCCAATGGTTTTGGTCTCTCAGCTGTTTGTTTAATCCATAACAGATCAAAACATTGGCTTAGCCATTAAAAAAATTACTGCTTTGTTAATGATAATAATGTTGCAATGTTTAGTACTCAAAGATAGATTTTATCATCCTTAATGAATTAAACTATTCCAATATCTGCACATAGTATTAACAAGATAAGCGGAATCTAGCCTTTATAGAGAAGGTTATGCCAGTAAAGAAACAAAACAGTCTCCTTATTTAAATCCTGGTTAATTTAACATACATGTAAATTTGAACCAGTTGATCATGTTGTATAAATGTAGCAGAAATTTTCTTGAGTCACCAAAATCATACCTGCTTGTCTGATTTGATTAAATTTTATTAACGAGAATTATGTCCAGGAAGTACCTAGAGCTATCCATTAAAAGGGAATTCATGTCATCAACAGTTCATGCACAGTGTTGCTGTTTAAGGGAGACGTTGGTGCCAGTATTGAGCATCTGACAGAGGCGTTTGTAACAGGACTGCAGGCTGAATACCCATCCACTGTCAGCAACATCATGAGGTACATGTGGGTTAGCATCTGGTACATGGCATCTTTCAGACCCCATAGGGTGATATAGAGCCAGTAAATTAATATTGGGCAAGAGCATTTTATCCCATTTTCAACGCGACATTGACGGTATAACACCTTATGGAATATACTAGCCTGTATTCAACCTTGTGGGATATACCTTTCGCGTGCACAGACTACTTTTTACTTTACCACTGAATGATTTTTCATAAGAAATAAAGTCGAGAAAACTTTTTTTCTTCAAAATTATACGACCTTCAACCTTTATATCTAGTCATATGACATAATTTTTCGCCATCCGTATAATGAATCAGCTGATTGATGGCGTCATAAAATGACATACTTATTGCGTCATTTTCCCCCCAAAAAATTTGACGATTTATTATAAACGTGACTTATTTAACATGTACATGTACTGTATATCAACATATTTGAATTGTCAATTTATCACATTTTCCTTATTTCGTGTAATGTGCATTGTTTATAATCCATGCATATACTTTTGACATTTAAGAATGTACAACAAGCCATACAAATATCGCACAATTCATAAATAATCTGCAATATTTGCTTTCCGATTTAATTCATGTTAGGCATAGAGCTGTGTAAAGTATAAGATGGTAAAAATAGCACCACACTGGAATTCAGAACGTCCCATTTTGTACACGGGTATTATCCACTCGTTTATCTGTTGTGTAATGGAATGTTTTCCATTCTTTGTGTATTTATATATTATATTATTTTCTTGTACAATAAGGGTATTTACCACAGACAAATAAAACATTGTGCGAGTTTAAACATAATTATGTTTGTATGCAGAAATCTGCAAATGCAACCGAGTTTACCAACAGCTATTATTTGATAAACTGCTCCGGTTCATTTTAACAGTAGTAGGCTAATGTACATAGAGTACATGACGTAGCGTGTGACGAAGAAGAAAGTTTATTGAGTTTGTAAACTCATTTGAATATAGTGATAGGATGGCATAAGGGTCATTATTTAACTATGCTAAAATAATTATTAAAGTCCCTAGATGCAAAATCATCAATTATTGAGTTAAATGGATTATTAGATGGATTTTAAAGGATAATTAAAGGTAAGATACTAGTTCGAAGGTGTTTTGGTTTTTGTTTGTACTTTTGTCGTTCCCTGTTCTCGGGGAAGTGATTTTAACATGGGCGCCATTGATGCATCGGATCACATGGCATACCCATAACATTATATAAAAAGCACGTTCTGTGCGTCCTTAAATTCGTCGTCCGACGTCGGAAAACTATTGCCCTGTATATTAAGTCAAATAAAGTGTCAGTTGCTGCAATTGTCTGTTTACTCGTCGAAATTGTCAAGGTCGTCGATGGTGTACATGTATGTTGACATCGACATCATTTTGTCAGGAGCAATGGCCGCCATATTGGATTTTGATCATTTTCTTTCGAAAATAAAATGAATCATAGTAAAGTAAAATCTTCTTTTCAAGGTCGTATTGTGTTACAATTCGCATACTGCGTAAAATTGAATCGAGGCATATGGTGATATTTTTACTTGTTTTACAGTTTGTGTGTGAATTTTTTAAAGACTTTTTTACGTACCAGAACAAATACATTTATATCACTACGCATGGTTACATTCGTTAGATTTTAAGCGCTTTTATGACTGAATTAAAATAATTGTTAAGGTTATTAGATCTATTTATGTTAAATGTCACGTTAAAAAAATCAAATGGGATAAATAGATTACTAGGATTAGCATTGAATACAGAGAAGTTTATGTTGCTAGGCTCAAACACTGAAAGCGCTTGCCAAGGCTCGCGCTCCCGGCGTTCTAAGCCTCGCAACATAAACTTATCTGTATTCAACGCTAACCTAGTATTCTCTATGTACAGGGTCACTGTGAAAGCTGTGTAATGAAT
The DNA here is from genome assembly GCF_020536995.1 of Dreissena polymorpha. NCBI lineage: Eukaryota > Metazoa > Mollusca > Bivalvia > Myida > Dreissenidae > Dreissena > Dreissena polymorpha. The sequence continues at coordinate 48,141,046 of NC_068363.1, read as the reverse complement.
TTATCCTACAGAGTAACAGTCTTTGCCCAGGATTGACATGGCAATCTGACGTAGCTCAACTGTTTTTAATTTGTGACCTGTTTGTGTGAATCAAGACATTTTTATATCACTTTTTGTGCAAATAATGAATAAAGACAATTTTATATACACATAACTGATTTTGCAAATAACATTCTACACCTAATTGATTTCTCAAATCCCAAATCAAATCACTATTTCCAGTTCCTACAAAGTCATTCAATGTTTTACAGTTTGAAACACGGACTTTGATCAGCAGTCGGTTTCTTATGACCCTGTCAGATGTCTTTTAACATTCAATTTGATGAAAGAATGACTGTACTGACAGGATATCAAGCCCTACATTCTTAATATATGTTAACCACGACTCACCAAATATGGAAGTTACACAGTCGTCATGTGATCTGGCTTATCCAATGAAAACAAGTATTTCGTTTGAGAAGACAATTTTGTTCAGTCTTTTAAAAGATTTGACACAATATATGATTCTAAATACATGTGTTTTAGTTATTAACATGACAATACTGCAATGAAATGTGTCACAACCATCTTTTAGCTTGATTTGCTCAATTGAAGTGTCTTACTTTGTAGAACTGGAGAAAAGCTGGACTCATCTAGTGCTGTGGATTTAGAAAGTCACTGTGCACTATGTCAGGTATATTTCAACAACATCTATTATTTTTATGTCCCCCACCACGATAATAGGGGACATATTGCTTTTGCCCTGTCTGTTGGTTGGTTTGTTGGTTGGTTGGTTTGTGTGTTTGTTTGTGCAAACTTTAACATTTGCAATTTCTTTTGCAATAGTGAAGATAGCAACTTCATATTTGACATGCATGTGTATCTCATACAGCTGCACATTTTGAGTGGTGAAAGGTCAAGGTAATCCTTCAAGGTCAAAGGTCAAATATATGGATCAAAATCGCTAATTTAATGTACACTTTTGCAATATTGAAGATAGCAACTTGATATTTGGTATTCATGTGTATCTCATGGAGCTGCACATTGTGAGTGGTGAAAGGTCAAGGTCATCCTTCAAGGTCAAAGGTCAAATATATGGGGACATAGTTTTTCACAAACACTTGTTTATTCTTGGAACTATTGGAAACAGCTGGTTTAGAATTTGAGGTTAATCTTTGAAATATCAATGCATTTATAGTTGTATAACCTTCTCAGGTTTAAGACTGTCCTGTGACATCTACAGTGAACGCATGTTTTTACAAGACAGGTCTGTCAAACACTTAGCTTTTACACACAGTAAATTGAATGCAGTATGATAATATTGTCAAATTTTCAGTGACCAAAAGCAGGTATTTATAAAACTCCTTAGCAAAATCTTGAATTGTATTGTGTTTAATTGAAAATGTCAAATAATAATTCTTTGCAAAATACTATATGTGTTTTCTTCTTTTTATGCCCCCTTTTGAAGAAAAGGGGGTATATATTTTTCGCACTGTCTGTCTGTCTGTGTGTCTGTCTGTGTGTCTGTCTGTGTGTCTGTCTGTGTGTCTGTCTGTCTGTCTGTGTGTCTGTCTGTCTGTCTGTGTGTCTGTCTGTCTGTCTGTCTGTCTGTCTGTCTGTCACACTTTTTTGTGTCTGCTCTCTAATTCAAATAGTTTTCATCCGATCTTTACCAAACTTGGTCAGAAGTTGTATGTAGACAATATCTAGGTCAAGTTCGAATATGGGTAATGCCGGGTCAAAAACTAGGTCACGGGGTCACTTAGTGCATTTCAAGGATTAAGCATGGTGTCCGCTCTCTAATTGAAGTAGTTTTCATCTGATCTTTACCAAACTTGGTCAGAAGTTGTATCAAGACAATATCCAGGTAAAGTTCGAATATGGGTCGTGCCGGGTCAAAAACTAGGTCACGGGGTCACTTAGTGCATTTCAAGGATTTAGCATGGTGTCGGCTCTCTAATTAAAGTAGTTTTCATCTGATCTTTACCAAACTTGGTCAGAAGTTGTATCAAGACAATATCTAGGTCATGTTTGAATATTGGTCATGCCGGGTCAAAAACTAAGTCAGGGGGTCACTTAGTGCATTTCAAGGATTTAGCATGGTGTCTGCTCTCTAGTTTATGTGGCTTTCTGATTTATTTTGATATTCTAAGACATTTTTATGCCCCCGAAGGAGGGAATATAGTGATCGGACTGTCCGTCTGTCTGTCTGTCACACTTTGCGTTTAGATTTTGAAAAATGCTCATAACTTCTGTCGCTTCAGATAGCAAATTTCATATTTGGCATGCATGTGTATATGGACAAGGCCTTTCCATACGCACACAAATTTGACTCCATTGACCTTGACCTTGAACTTTAGGGTCCGAGTTTAGGTTTCAAAATCTGCGTTTAGGTTTCGAAAAAAGCTCATAACTTCTACCAAGCGTTTATAGGGGGCATAAGTCCTCCTATGGTGACAGCTCTTGTTTATTGTCATTCCAATCTTATTTCTTTCCAAATGACTAAATGCGTGCACATATACCATTAATTAACAGTATGATTAGGAAAAAAAATTGTTTTCACAAAACGCACTGGTTACTGCTCAAAAGCAAAAGCAGCAGGGTGGAAAGTTTGACCAGTCTGATTACTCTTAACAATATTTTGTTCTACAGAATGAATTTTTTAGTCTGATTTTGTAATTACAGTTTCTAAGCACAGTATTTGCGTTTGCAATGAAATATTTGTAACATAACATTTAAATTCAAATTATGTTTAAACTTTTCATGTTGACAATTGGCAGGTGGAAAGCTTAATGGGATAGGGCGCATTAGAAGTATGAAATGCTTTTGAAATATTTTCTTCCTTTCATACATTTAAATTTTAAAATGTCTTAAATTGCCAGCGACAAAAGGTATTTTATCACTTGTAGAAGTTTCGTTTAAGTTTTCGTTAAGGAGCTTTATGAATACTAAACTTGGTGTATACTTTTTATAAAAAGCTGCTTACTGTTATTGGTCCTTCACTGTTTTTCTCCCAGGGACCTCTGGACACAGATGTTGGCATGTCTTCTGCACTGGCTGCCCTTCGGTTCTCACTAGAAATCTCTACAATGGGTAAAACCAATGGCGAACGGTGTATCAAGGGGGACAACTCTGTGAATAATACAAATGATGAACTTTGTAGTAACGGGGTTAACTATGATGCCAAAGTGGAATGTTGTGGAAAGAGTGATGGGAGTTGTCGTTCCTCAACTCAACTTTCAGTGTGAGTTTGTGTGCTTATGATTGTATTTATAATTAGTTTTAACCTTATTTTAATAAGGTTGGTTGCTTTGCAAGGATATGGACCAGTTCTTTGGGTCTTTGGATAGATTTTGAGTACTCTCCCTTTTTGGGATTATGTTCAGTAGTTTTAGGGCAGACAGCATCTTCACTACAACATGGGGACCTCCTATTTGTTGCAGTTTGTGTGAAATGCAGGCTTAATAAATCATTCTAAAGTTTTGTCCCAAATCAGCCCATGCAGTCAACAGTAGATTCATGGTTAGAAAAGACTTTGTTTAAAGCCACACACTTTTCCTCTGACCTTGAAATGACATACATGTTAATCAATACATATACATGTAGATGCAATTTCAAAGTGTGCAAAATTGTCTTTAAATCTATAGCCTAATAAGTAAGCAAGTAATTAATTAGTTTTCAAACGGTACTGCTTTTAAAACCGAAAGTAGGATTTCTAGACGTATACGTCCATTTCGACAAACGCGATTATTTTTAAGTTTAAAAGCGCAAAAAAAGACGGATTTCTACTTTGTAACCACCAGTTATATTCTAATTGGCATAGAAAAAATTAAATCTTTAGCCTAGTTAGCAAGTAATTTATTATTTTTCAAATGGTACCGCATTTAAAACCGAAAGTAGGATTTCTAGACGTATACGCCCATTTCGACAAACGCGATTATTTTTAAGTTTTTAAGCGCAAAAAAGACGGATTTCTACCTTGTAACCACCAGATATATTCTAATTGGCATAGATAAAATATGTTTCTTTTTTATACTTAAAACTAATTTGCCAAATAAGTTATGTGGCTTTAAACAGAAAAATTGACCGCAAGCTGATCTAGGACGCACAGTAATTTATGCATAGTTTTTCTATGCCACTCCTTATTTTTTTACTGTATTATTCAACATCAGGTTCCGTACTTCTTGTATTATTGAACATCAGGGAAAGCATTTACCAAATACTGTTACAACTCATTGTTATGATTGTGTCCAACAGTAGTTCTTTATTTGCCATTTTGCTAGAATTTTTCATTCTTATTACGAGTTCATTGGGCTTTGGACTTTTGGATTATTCTGTGTATGTTTTATGATTTTGTTTCAGGCCAGACGAGGGATTGGTGTTACAGACTCTGTGCTATGGATGCAGAATAGTTGCCATGGAAATGGTAAGTTTTTGTCCGTAAAGAGCAGACACATTTAAATCGAGTTATAAAAAAGGAAGTAATCAGGTTTTGTTTGATAAGGATTGGGAATGCAATGAAACATGATAAACACCTCCAGCTATAATGGAAAATATGATAAGACAACAAAACAAACATGAGCATCTTTTGTTTGTGATGTTTGATGATGATATTATAGATGCTATGTTTTCTGATTTAATGTTTGACAATTATTTTTTTGCAACTTAATGGTTGGACACTGACAAAATTAATATGATTGCAGGAATGTTTTGACATTACAGGAGCATGTTGATTTATTAGAGATTTGAATAGAGATTGTTGTGTGTTTCAGGATGATGTAAACTCCCTGCCTGAATTTGTGATGAAAGATGTTGCCTGGAGAAACAGACGGTATGCTGTAGTGTGAGTCTCCGTTAAGTCTGTGAGACTTCTGACAAATTCAGTCAATGAGTACCTGATTCAGAAAGATGACCAGTGCATAGGTTGATATGGGCAATCTGATCAAGTACCCATGAACAAGTCAGATTATTTTGTGTGGCCATTTATATGGTGTTATGGCCAGTAACATAAAAATCGATAACAAGGCTCTGCAGCAATGAAAAAAAAAAAAGGCTCAACTTGAAATATTGACCAATAAGAATGGTTATAACTTCATTGCCATTGGCTGGTTGTTTGACCTTAGTATTACAAAAATAAATAGAGATGAGATTATACCGGTTCTAATGGTAATCGCACTTTGGGCAGGAATTCAGGAGTAAAAAAAGAGGCTTGATTGCCACCCCAACTCTAACCTCTGGAGTTGTTTTGTTGTACGAAAAATAAAACCAAAGGGCAGTGTTCTAGGTACTTCATTCTGGGCCATAAAAGACCCTGGGTCATAAAAAATAAAACCAAAGGGCAGTATTCTAGGTACTTCATTCTGGGCCATAAAAGACCCTGGGTCATAAAAAATAAAACCAAAGGGCAGTGTTCTAGGTACTACACACTGAGGGCAGTGTTGTTCCGGATTAGCCTTTGCAGTCTGCACAGGCTAATCAGGGACGACACTTGCCGCCTAAATTGGATCTTCTGAGAAGAGTCTTTATTCAAACGAAAAATATCATAAAAGTGGCAAGTGTTGTCCCAGAGGAAGGCCCATGTGATAGATTTCCTGTGCACTTGATAGTATGTACTACACTTGATAGTATGTACTACATGTATAGATTTCCCTTGCACTTGATAGTATGTACTACATGTATAGATTTCCTGTGCACTTGATAGTATGTACTACATGTATACACATATTGATTTCCTGTGCACTTGATAGTATGTACTACATGTATACACGTAGTCAACTGTTCATTGATGGATATTTGTCTTATGTGTCATTTATAAATTTGTAAATACGTAGTAATTCTAATTTAAACACATTATATACTTTTGTTATTTTCAGGTCTGTTATGAAGGCTGAGATTCAAGACTTCCTACTGGATGACAGATAGCAAGAACTTTTTAAAGAATTATATTTTATAACTACATTAATACCGTTATACTATTAAATTACAAAGGTGCAGGGAAATATATGAAAAATAAGAACTTTAAAAAACACACTTTACCTAGCTTCTCCTCATGGCATGTGAGTTATTAAAACGCATGCCTGTTGGTCATGATTATTATTAGCGGGGCTGTTTTCGGAGAAAACCCGAGGTATTGTCATAGCCTACTCGTCGTCCGCCGCCCGGCGTCGTGCTAAAACCTTTATATTGGCTCTAAACTCAAAGTGCTTCCACCTACAACTTTGAAACTTCATATGTAGATGTACTTGATGATTTCTACACGCCACACCCATTTTGGGTCACTAGGTCAAAGGTCAAGGTCACTGTGACCTCTAAAAAAAATAAAAAAATCTGACAAGCTTTCGCAGCTGAGCGTGGCCCCCATTATGCGGTGCTCTTGTTATCATTATACTACAAATAGATCGGGATTGTGTAAAATTACTTAAGTATGAAACTCTTAGTAAGTGTAAGTTCTTTTCCATAATGAATTTTTAAATTCAACTACAAACTGTCTGTATTTACATTTTAATCGCAATGCATGTATTGTGATATTTTTAACAATAAAACATGTTAAATAAAGTTCATTGAAAGCATATGTTTATTGTTTTATTTATGATTATGAGGGGCGTTTTAGCTCACCTAAATAAAAAGTATATCCTAGCAAATGTTAGTTTACATCATATTACAACATTTGGTTTCAAAATCCGGTTTTGTTGTTCAAAAACATGTCAAAACACCCATAAGGGTCTTTTTTACTTAAGGACTAATATTAGTTCTATATTGAGTGCCTTTGTCTATGTATGTTTATCTCCTTGATAGTTTGGTGGATGTATTATTTAACATCAATTACTTATGAATCCTTTAAACAAAAAACATTAAAACAATAACACTAAGACTTCATTATAAAAGCATAAGGGGACTTTGATGCGTTGCACATGTGTTAACCAATAAATACATAATAATTAGCAAAAGTAAACAAGATTAATTCTACTTGAATGGGCATGTTACTTAAACAAAATATTTGACACATACATATATTATAGTTGTTGCATATTTTATTATCTTTTGCTTTTATAGTGTTCTATCGTGGTTTTATTATGTATAAACTGAACAACAATTAATAACCAGTTGTTATATATAAAGAAATAATACTCATATTTTTAGTATCTTTCTAATTGAAAGGCTCAAAAAGATAAAAAGAAGCTTGAACTGGACGATGCAAAATAGTCTCCAATGTAAGTTTCTTTTGTCAATTAATTCCCAGTCTGTAATAACTATGAACAGTTAAAGAACCATATTTTCACTCGTGATACTGAATAAAATGGAAGGACCCAGATAATAAGAAAATTATGAAAAAGCAACGTACCTTTGTGAAACGCATTTAACGGTATCAAACTTGTGACTTGATGTATCAAACTTGTAACTACATATATCAAAATTATGAGTAGTTATATCAAACTTGTTCACAAGATATCACACTTGCCACTAAATGTTCCAAACGTATTCATAAGATATCAAACTTGTGACTTAAATTATCAAACTTGTGATTTGAGTTATCATAATTGTGAATTCCGATATCAAACTTGTGACTTAATGTATCAAACTTATGACTTAATGTATCTAACTTGTGACTAAACACATGACTTAAGATATCAAACTTGTTACGTAGATAACTATTTGACTTGGTTCTAAACTTGTGATTTAATGTATCATTCTTGTGAATTAAGATATCAAAATATTGACTTAATGTATCATACTTGTTAATTAGGATATCAAAATATTGACTAAATGTATCATACTTGTTAATTAAGATATCAAAATATTGACTTGCGGTATCATACTTCTGATTTAAAATACTAGTATCAGATGTTTGACTTGCGGTATCAACTTGTTACTTCAGATATCAGACTTGTGACTTAATTATCAAACTTCTGACGTAAGGTATCAAATGTGAGGCTTACATTATCAATCATGTAACTAAAGGTATGAAAGTTGGACCTTGGGTATCAAACTTGTGAATAAAGATATCAAACTTGTTAATTAATGTATCAAACTTGTGACTTCATGTATCAAACTTGTGACTTCATGTATCAAACTTGTGACTTCATGTATCAAACTTGTGACTAAATGTTTCATACTTGTGTCTTAAGGCTCCAAACTTGTGAATTAACATATCAAACTTGTGGCATCGTGCACCGACGCATGTCATCAGCTTTGTACACTTACATGAATCAAATCACAACATGGATGTTTCATTCGTTTGTTCATTCATTATTGCGTAGCTGTTCTCAAACTAACGAGGTTTTTATTTTTTAAATGTAAGTGGCTTTTTAAATTTCGTTTGAACAAATACATCGCTAAATCAATTTCGAACAGAACAGTTTATATACATGACCAAACACCAACGTCAATTATAAAACTAAACTTCAAAAGACCAACAACATGAAAACCACATGTCCAGCTCCATGCAGTTATTTTCACGATCTAGTTGTTAAAGTTGATATGCTTTATGAAGATTGTATTGCCAGATTTGTGTCTGCTAATCACTGTCCTGACACACCCTATCTTCACGAAAAGTAGGACAAATCTATCCCGATGAAGAGGTATTCTCCCGGAGTAACATGTTTGGATTTTTGTGTACTTTAAAGAGCCTTACATGTCTGTAAGTTGCTTCTCATTCATTGTGTTGGATTGTAGTAGGCGACTTGTTTCACCAGGGACCTATACAAACATGTGAGTATATATGTTTGTATAGGTCCCTGGTTTCACTTGTCAATATTTCTTGGATTTGCGTTTGGAAATTTTCGATACATGTAAAAAAATCTACCAGAGAATTAATTCATGCGCATTTTCGTGTCATGACGTATTTTATGTTTTACAAAACAATAAAATTCTTGAACTAAATATCTTTCATGAAATAGAAGTATGCACCTTTAAATTTTTTTTTTTCAAAACTTCGTAACCCGATAAACCAGAATTGAAACACAACTATTGATTGTTACTGTCACACGTCATTAAAAAAGCCAGGTTACTGTCGAAAACAGAATTGACAAAAAGCTACGGTAGTCTATGTCTTTATGTTCTTAACTTTACTTTGTACAGATTAAATGTCGGTTATTTTTTCCAAGAAACACACTTTCATATGGCTAAATATGTAATTATCTGTGAGAATCATATGGTCCTGCTGTCACTGACTGCCAATCATAAACCGATTTTTAACGTATTTCTTTCCCAGCAATTGACGACATATCTAGTTGGTACATTCTATGTACTAAAGTGATTACATACGGATTGTCTAAATTGCAAATGACAATATTTTAATATTGGCGTTCAACCAAAAAGTGTCAATGTAAGCGAACGAAGTTAGAACTCAAAATAAACAGTTGTTGCAACATAATTTAACATTTTTTTTTATAAAAGACCTACAACATTTATTGTTCTTTATATCAAAACCAAAGTAGTAAAACGTTTAAACATGTGTGCGCTCAATCGGATATACATGTTGAGATTTAAAAAAACATTTCTAGTCGTCTCCGATTTCGTTCTTGAATTATATAAACACGAAGAGATCAAACTATTTGCTTTTACTTCATGTTGGTGTTCCTCAGAAAGTTTTCTACATGTTTTTCTTGTGAATATTAAAACCCTGGGTACGATTTCGGTACCGTGATTCTCGGATGACAGATGAATATTCGGATATTTGCACTATATGTGAGATCACATTAATTCGAATAACACTGCAAAAACCGATACATGTATATGTATTAATTTGATATGAATCTCATGCAAATAAGCGAAAGAAAAGGTTTTACTGAGTGACAGTTAATGACTATACCATACTTCAGTGCCGTTTACGAAAGTGGATCATAATAATGTGTTAATTTATTCGTGCGTCCGCTAAAAGTGTCAACGGAAAAAACTTCTATTATATTTGACATGAATAAGGTTTAGCGACCTTTTAAGAGATAAGTTATACAATTAAAATATTATTTTGGAAGCTAATGCATCGGTTAAGGCTCCGGTTAAAACCACTAGAGGGATAGCTAGACAGATATATTTCCAAATACAATCCATTAACCAGCATGGTAGAGTGTATGTAACAATAACGCTAGATCATTCAACATAATAGATCACGGATGACACATTCCATTCTCATTGTAGTCCCTTAAGAATTCAATACCAGAGTGTCAAATTATATGAAAATATAGTGATAATTAAACTTAATAGTAATAGATATCTCAAGTTTCTTTTGAGACATTTAGATAAGAAAATACTATATGAGATAATTTATCTAAATGTTAGCAAACTAATGTAGCCAAAATATGATGCGCGAAACGCTGAAATAATACATGTTTTAATTCTATTTAAATAGTTAAAATATCACAATTAACGAAAATAAAACCCGTTATTGATAAGATATTTTAAATGTCAAATCAAAACAGAAAAGAATAAAAACAAAACTGTATCAGTATAAAACTAAACCAAATGATGCAATTTTAAACAACGTTGGACAATTGACCATTGACCAATCAGTGAAGAGATCCCTTTAAGAACAGAAATATAATATCACTTGCAGTGTACTTATAGAGTAGCCAGAACCCTCTAAGAAGGAAGTGTCCTTTGTTCAGAGCCTTGTCGACAAAATTCGTGTACAGACGCTCGTGTTAATTGGTGTACATGTAATTTGTAAGGTAAATACATTTTGGCGTGGATCGAAATCCTATTGTATTTCATAACATTCTGAATATAAATGCAATGCTTGTTTTAAATACGCCATATTTTTATTTTGATGTTTTTAGCAATCATAACGTAAAAGTTTATTTTCAGAAACCGCTATAAATTCGTTTCAAAGCATTATTGATCTTTTCAACCTTCCTGTTTTCTTTCTACCGCTGTCATGTATAACTTTATTATTCGTTAAATGTTAAAGGGATAGCAATTATAAGGTTGTTTTACAGATATCATGGCGATCGATTTCCATTTAAAATAATCAAGTAGATGCTATCAGTGCATTTCAATTTTTCTTCCATGTGAACGAATAAGCAGTCTTTAATTATGCCTATCGACGGTTTATGCACTAGTATCTGTGACTCTTTTCTAATAAGTTTGAATTAAATCGTTATGACGAATATAGGTCTCGTATTTCTGAACGTTCAGTAAACTTTGTGTTTTTAATATGTATAATACTTGCAATGTGGACACTTCACGGGAGCGGTAAAATTAGTAGCAGAATAAAATTCAATATATCATTGAAATCATCACGAAGTACTGCTAAACCCGTTCAATATATCATTTTAAATCATAACGTAGTACTGCTATACACGTTCAACAGATCATTGAAATCATCACGAAGTACTCCTATACACGTTTAATATATCATTGAAATCATCACGAAGTACTGCTATACACGTTTAATATATCATTGAAATCATCACGAAGTACTGCTATACACGTTCAATATATCATTGAAATCATCACGAAGTACTGCTTTACAGATTCAATACAGTATATCATTGAAATCATCACGAGGTACTGCTATACACGTTCAATATATTATTGAAATCATCACGAAGTACTGTTATACACATTCAATATATCATTGTTATCATCACGAAGTACTGCTTAACACGTTCAATATATCATTGAAATCATCACGAAGTACTGCTATACACGGTCAGTAAATCATTGAAATCATCACGAAGTACTGCTATACACGTTCAATATATCATTGAAATCATCACGTAGTACTGCTTCAGACATTCAATATATCATTGAAATCATCACGAAGTACTGCTATACACGTTCAATAAATCATTGAAATCATCACGAAGTACTGCTATACACGTTCAATATATCATTGAAATCATCACGTAGTACTGCTTCAGACATTCAATATATCATTGAAATCATCACGAAGTACTGCTATACACGTTAAATAAATCATTGAAACCATCACGAAGTACTGCTATACACGTTCAATATATCATTGAAATCATCAGGAAGTACTGCTATACACATGAGCACTTATGATATTTAAACGTATTTGTTTTATATAATATCGATAGGTGGTGCCCCTCCCAAGTACTCCTCGAACGGCCCAGACATTCTTTCAAAATGTCCTAGGGGAAACGCTGGTTGTAGGCATATTTTTTTATTTACATAACTTTGTGTTTTAATGAATACTTCTCAAATCTTAAGTTTCATAAATTTATTATATTTTTGTCTCCGTGTATGCACGCAATGTCAATATAAGAACATATTGCACAAAATACATCAGTAGATAATAATTGAAGGGACTAAACAATATACATCATTTTTTAATTTCAATTTAGAAATTATTTGGTTCGTCAACACACATCTAATGTTGCGGTTCTAGGTGAACTTGGTCGCTTCCCATTGTCTGTCATTTGTAAAGAACGAGCCTTTAATTATTGATTTTAAATCAAGAGATCCCATAATACTTAAATAAATAGAGAATTTAATAAATTAACAACTGACAATGCTTGCATAAATATTGATAGCAAACTGTGTTGACCAAATGGGGTTAAAACCACACTTGATTCACTTGGTTTCAGTAATTTATGGTGTCATCAGTATCACGAAATCGATTACATTTATATGCTAAAACAAAAGAGTCAGTGATGTGTACATTCAAACTTGGTTTGAATGCATACAGTCTCAAAGAATATTTTGAATATTACTTGAATTGTAAAAATAGTGAAAAGCAGAAAATTGCATTGATAAGATTACGATTGTGTTTGCATCATTTAAAAATAGAAAGTGGAATATTTAATAATATTAACGAAAATGATCGTAATTGCCAAGTGTACAACACTGGCTTTGATTGAATCTGCATTAAATGCTCTATTTATTTTTCCAATTTAGAGATTATATGTCAAAATAATAAATAAAACTGTCATTTAACACATTGAATTATTTCGAAAAAAATATGTCATTAAAGTCTGTAAAACGTATCCGTAAATGTATCTATTTTGCAATGTCAACACTTCAAGATATAATTGATTCTTCTGCTACTTTCTAATTGTTTAAATTCCTTTACATAACATTCTATTTTGTTTGCTATATTTTCTTGTTGTTATTTTGCTTTTTGTTATATGTATTGATATCGTCTATCGACATTATTTGAATGCTACGATTTAATTTTCTACACTTGTGGTATAAACGTATAATAATTATCAATATAGCATACACTAACTCTCTGTATGGCCGAACGTCATCTCACGGCTTATATGTATTTATGATATGATTTATTTTGCCAAAAGTATGTCTTGCTGATCATGCGAATAAATAAACCGTATAAGCAGTTTTATTGACAAGTTATACTACATATAAGAAACACATAAGCACAGTTAGCAAACAGAAAAGACAAATAAATGTCAAGAAACAACACGGAAAACACAGTATAAATTGGCACTGTTTGTCCATGCACGTTAAATACCAACATGCTATCAATAACTTATTATGTAATATTTGTTTTAAGGTCTCATAAAATAATGTTTGCCAATAAAACGATATCTTAGATCCTTACATGCATTACATCCAAGTGAATAATGAATTTCATCGCTTATTTTATTATTGGATTTACATTACACAAACACAGTCTTTGGTTTGATTTATATTGACAGCACATATTTTCCATTCATTTTTTCAATCCTTATTTTGTAGCTGTTCTCATGTTACACAGTGTTTTTTTTTTAATCATTTCAAGCTTAATATTAAATAATAATTAACTTTTTCAATAAATTGTATCACTCAATCTATTAATGTATGTAAATTACCAAACAACACAATCAATTATAAATATAAACTTTAAACGAACGATCAGCAAACTGCATATACCACATGTTTAGCTCTATTTAATTATCATGATCTGTTTGTAGAAGTGAATTTTCTCCGTGATATTTGTGTTGCCAGACTTGTATCTTCTGGTCTCTGTCCGGTCATACTCTATCTTCACGGAAACAGTGACGTTCTTTCTCCCTCCTCCCCAAACAGGCATACTATCGCGATGAAGGATGTATTCTCCCGGAGTAACATTTTTGGATGTTCGTGTGCTTAGAAAACTTCTCACGTCAGGCGGCAACCTGTGGTTATTGCTGCCACTTTCTAATGCACGGGCGTATAGGAGACGACGTGTTTCGTTTGTCCATTTCTTTTGAATTTGCGCTTGGAAATGTTCGATTTCTTTCATCTCACGGAGAATTATTGATGTGTCGTTAATATTCTGTTGAATGTTAAACAAACGCCGAACGACTTCCTGAGGAATGAAGACTTGCTCCCCTCCTCCAAGATAATTTTTCTGAGCTCCTGCCAGTCCTTCATACATGTGAACTCCTCGTGGTACAATGAGCTCAGTTGTCTGCTCAAGCGAATTCCACTGTTTTAGCACACCAGCATCGTATCTATATGCCTCGTTACCAAGCCTTGGTTCCGTTGTCCAATACTGCCCCATACCCGAGGCATTTCCGCCATGTAGTCGATACAATTTGATAACTGAGCTTTTTGGGGTTGTCAAGTAGTAACTTCCACCTCTAAAATTGCTAAAATGTTCTCCGCGTATGATGTTTAACGGACCGAAGTCAAGGGGGGTAACATTGAAAAGAATGTTCGTTTTACCTGTGAAAGCCATTTTCTTTATTTTATTCCAAAGGGCTTATTTTCACAAGGTGATCTATCCAATCGAACATATGCAAGGAGTGAAATGAATATTAACAATATGTGCGGCTCTCATTAAAATCGATAGTATACCTGGTAAAAGTTATGGTTTCTATTTAAAATAAAAAAGGAAGTAATATGTCATTATTAAAATGCCCACGTATGTGAGGTAGAAGCAATTAAGTTTGACTGCGATTTTCAATAATCGATATCTCGTTACTTAACAGCGTCCATAAATTAATTAAAATGACAATGCTCCATTACTGTCGGGCGGCTAGATTGTTCGGGTGTAGAATATCATAGTAAAGCATTGATAAATGAGCCAAATGATATAAGATTGATTTTTATAACTCGAAATTCCGTTTATAGTCACTTTCCATCCGGAGTTGACAAGCAGTCATAAACATTATTGCTAGCCTTTTGTCCAAAAGTATGACATCTACTGAGCTCCAAAACATATTCTCTGAAAAGCTAGTTATAGTCTACACAGGAGCCAAACAGTCTTAAGGACAAACTTATGCATGCCAAATATATCATCGAACCAGTGAAAGTGTCTCAGGAGGGTTAGTCTCATGCAACAATGCTCGTTGCTAAACATTCCAGATCATGCAACTGACAAAGACATTTATAAGCCATTGCGATCATCATGGGTATCTTGAAATGTGAAACAGACATGTAATATGAATGTGAGACAAAAATGGCGTTGAACAAATGTATCAACTTTTCGATTAAACTAACAAAATATAAGCAAACGAGCCGAGCTAAAATACATGTGTTTATTTTGCTAAATTTAAAGTGAGGATATTTTATGATTCTTTCTGAACATTTCTTTTAGATGGCAACATAATGATTACGATATGCAGTGAACTATGGAATAAATAACATTTACGTAAGGTAGATATTTCGTACGTTAATATCCGTATTTAATAACTCTATGGAACTATACATTCATCATTTGTTTCGTTCTTTGTGATTATGAAAACTGAGTCCCACTGACCTTATTATAATGCAAAATAATATTTTATTATTGTAAACAGATGTAAGTGGTGAAGAAAACGGAGACGTGTACGTGTTTGGTTAATATACACTTTTAAGACTTTTAATTGCTTCGATTATTTTTAACTTAACAATTGATATATTTTAATTTTAAACAACAGCATACATTCAACAAGCATTTAATTTCGATAAGGGCATATTAAGTACATTAAGTACATTGCAGTTATTGTAATTCTTGTATATATTGGACCTTATGAGGAAAGAACGCTTGTACGTCAAGTAAAACCTATCGAGCGACAATAACCTGTGGGAAATGTGCAAACATGTATAGGAGATAAACATATCATGCATGGCTACAAACAGTATTTAAGGATGTTACCCTCTAAATATAACTAAATTATAAAAGAATAATGTAACACTTGATAATCCAAGACCAATTACCAAGTGACCTAAAAACCACTCTACCTTCGAAGAATACTTGCCATTACCCTGCTCCCTATAATAATTTTCAAAAAAAGCAATAGCGTGGAATAAATGTTCGAGCAAACCGTATGTTGAATCTATCGTGCTTTGTACAATATCGTAACCTACAGATGCATAGTTTTGGCTTTATATGGTCAGATGATACAACAATCCCCCTTGAAATGACCCATTTATTTGATTTTAATAATCTTGCATTTGTAGTATTTTCTGTACTATAACTTTTTTTATACAGTATTTTTTTTAAACCTTTTTTGCGGAAGAGGTTTCTGAATGCTCTCCCTCCCAGATACATATAATATAAACATATACATAAACAAATAAAATAATCAACTGTGCATTCACTTTTTTAGTTAAATTTTTATTCTTATAATGGTTTATTTTAATTGTTTAACATGAAAGTCAAATGTTACTGAATCTATCGACATTGCAAAATTGTATGCTCTCAAGTTGTATGATTTCTATTATTTAGTATATCTTTATAAGTAAAGTTATAAGTAAAGTTATAAGTTGGGGTTTTACGAAATCTAAGGAATTGAAAAGGATACATCTGAAATTCTGTAAAAGACTTTTAAGAGTTAAAACTAATACCGGTAATGCATGTGTTTATGGTGAGTTAGGAAGATATCCTCTCTTTATACATAGATACATACGAATACAATATTGGTTTAAAATAGCAGCCTCTGATAACATTATTATCAAAACTGTATACAACATTGGAGTTTCAGATTACGCCAGAGGTTGTCGAAATTGGATTTATAACATCAAAAAATTATTTGATGATTACGGATTCAGTTATGTTTTTAACAGCGTTCATGATATCGATGTTAAATTTTTTAAACCCATTCTAAAATCCAGAATTATTGATTCATATAAACAAAATTGGCACCGTACACTAGAAGATAGTTCAATGTTAGATATTTATAGAACATTTAAGTCAAAGCTTGAATATGAGACTTACCTAGACTTAGTTCCAAATTATTTAAGGTTGTATATATGCCGATTAAGATAATCTGTTCACCCCTTACGTATACAGACTGGTAGATATAATGGAAACAATATTGCTAGACAAGAACGATATTGTCTTTGTTGTTATGCCACGGATATTGAGGACGAATTCCATTTTGTATGTATTTGTTCAATATTTGCTGATATAAGAAAGAAATACATTAAAAAATATTACTATAATAATCCATCTGTTATGAAGTATGTACAATTGCTTCAATCAACCAATAGGTCTTAAATAATAAAACTTTGTTTATTTGTTAAGAAATCGTTGAGTATTAGATTGAATTTGTTAAATCGTATAACTTAATTTTCAAATTGTTCATCCTCTGTACTTCTGTATATATTTGTTTTGTAAGTATTGATGTTTGTTGACACTTGTTTTCTGCGCATATACATGTTGACATATATCAATACCAACCACATGAGTTGTTGACGATGTACATTGTGCAAGTCAAATAAAACGTCTGTCTGTCTGGTAAAATGATGTTTATAATTAATATGCTAATTAAACGGCGTATACTATTGCGGAAATTTACAACCATATATGGCCACTAAGATATCCAAATAAGTTGTAATCATTGGTGTTTTCATTATATGTAGTCTAAAGGTACCCTAAGAGGTTGTGTTTCTGGTATTATTACAATTCCGATTAAATTATATTCAAGTTTTATTTCAGAAGTTGCAAAAGAGTATGCACAATTTATTTATTCCACATCTATTAAAAAAAATAAGCGACACTGAAGGTTAAATGCTTGAACATGTTTTTTTTTATCAGAAAATCGTAATATAAGCATGATATTTTTCGAACAGACAGAACATGAATTTATTAATAGCAGTGAGAACATACGAATTATCAAAGACAAACAACAACTCCCAAAGCTATTGTACCAGATACATGTTCAGGTATTAATTGAGTTCAATATTTATCATAGACTATGTAAATTATAAAACAAAGCATTTATATGATATTATTATTATATTTTTAATTAATATGGTTTATGGTATATATAATATATACAATAAACATACACTCCATGAGTATACATGATACAAAAATAGTAACATATATAAAGGCATGACAAGTGATCAGTATTGAATTTCATAAGTTGTACAATTAAGTATCAATAAATGAAAAGGTCTATGTCAAATAATTTTGAATAACATCATTTAGAATCTATTCATCAACAGACGCTATAACGATAACATCAAAAACAACAAAGACGAATCTACAAGAGAGCGAGAAGTCAAGTTTGAGTAATGAATTATATACAATAATCATTATAATTATTATAATATTTGTACAGGTTTCTTTGACTAATTGCTTTATGTACATACATAATTAAGTTTATGTTGGTACTTGTATTATCCGATTGCATGAATCAAATAAATTGTATAATGTTTGTCCTTTTCCAGTAATATTTTTTATATATAATTTTCTAATATCATCATATAAAGAACATTCTAATAAAAAATGATATTCATCCTCAAGAACATTGCAATGTTGACATTTTCTGTCTCGAAAATTGTATGGCTTCAGGTTTCTGCCATCTGCCTTATTCGATTTCTAGTCTATGGGATGACATCCTTAATCTACAAAAAACAGATCTAAACTTACTTATACGTACAGTTTATTAGTAAGGTTGCACTTCAAATTTACAAAACTGTCTGTAATCTATTGCTCTTGAAGAATCATTAAGTTCTGACATCCAATGGATCATTGGATAAATGTATCATTTAATCTAGACATTACCAAGGATAAAAAACACATTCCATCACCTTCACCTGTGCTTAGCCATGCTTATTGGAAACCTAAGATCTGCAACAGATTACAAACATATTTTGCCCAAGAATGTTTATTTGGTTTATGTATAAAATTCGCACAAATGCTGCTATAAAACACTTAACATAGTTATGATCTTCTAATTGAATAATTTTCAACCAATACCGTATTACATTAATGGCTGTTTTAGTTATCAAGGATGTTCTTCCAAGTTCACCATATAAAAATTATAATGTATTTGAACTTTCACGCCAAACAGATTTTTTGCACAAATTTAGCTTAACTTTTTCAATTTCCATTGACTCAATTAAGCACCAGATGTATAACCCATTATTTAAAATTGGTAAAACAAGCTGATCAAACAACTTTAATTTGGTATGTTTTGAAATTGTTGGATAATTTATTAAATATGATTTAAAGTTAATAACAGCCTTTGAGGCTTGACATGCAAGTGTTTCAAAGTTATTTGCAAAAGATCATCCTGTAGTGAATACATTTCCAACGTATGTAAATGATTACAAAATTTCTAACGCTTGGTCTTTGTACACAAAGTTAATATCCCTCATAAGTTGTCTCTCTTTTTAAAAACCATAACCTTTGTTTTATTTGGGTTAACACATAATTTCCACCTATCACACTATTTCTTTATCAAAGACAAACCTTTATTTAGTTCTTCCTCAGTTTCTGCTATAATTACAATCTCATCTGCATATAACAAAAAACATAGTTTTAGCATACCAATATCTTTTCCTTTAAAATCATTTAACACATAATGTTCTTCTTAGTCGTTCAAATAAATAAAAAAATAGAAATTGTGATAATGATTCTCATTGTCTTACTCCTAAACATATCCATTAGTTAGTGTATTACCTAATTTTATTCTTGATTTCACATTTGTATACATTGTATGATATCAAACATTTTTCCTCTAACGCCTAGCTTCAACAGTTTATACCAGATGATATCCTTCACCAAATAATCGAACGCTTTGGTGTTATCAACAAATACATACAGCCTTGTGATACAACAACCTTTTATATTCCATTGTCCTCACACACAATCACTTGTGAAATAATGCTTTGCAGGCGGGCGGCTTGCACCCGAGGACTTGACTTGTCAACGTCGCCATAGTACAGAACAATGAACACGCATACGGCGAATACGATCTTTATTGCATAGATAATCACGATCATATATGTGTCCAGGGCGCGACTTACGTGCTGCCAGGTGATTTTCCTATCTTGAAAATTCGATTTCCCTCGGTCATTTCTGTTGTGCGTTCCATCATTATGCGATACCATCTCAATATCCTCTTCTGATGAATCATGTTCTGAAACTTTCTTTACCTCGCAACGCAGTCTTCTGGCAAATGTAACTATGGGGTCACAAACAGACGGAACATGCTTTGTTTCCTTCTTAACATTGAGAGCAGAATCCAAAATAACTATTATTACAATGGCCGCATTTGACAAGAACCACACAAAAATGCACACGTTGATCAGGGGCATAGGGTCTGAACTGCTTGGCAAACTTCCTGCTACGAGTGACATGTACACAGACACCGCTAATAAACCTGTCACCGCTAAACTCAGACGTTCACCGGACTCCTTTGGTATCAGGAAAACTAGAGGAACCATTGACACCAGAATAAATACCGGTATAACAATTATTACAAATGTGTTAAGGGGTTTACGTTCCAACTCATATTCGATAATAAAAACCTGACGAAATCCTATTTTTTTCTTTGTTTGAAACTGTTTGAAAGTTAAAATTTGCCACTCTCCAGTAGACAAAGTATCTGGATTGATACAATGCGTGAGTGAGATCTCGCTGCCAGAATACGATGGTACCGATATCTGTATTTCACAAAACTGTTTGTCGAACGGGAAATGAGTGCTATCAACACTACATCGGGTTTCCACTATTTGCGAGTATTCCCATGTAACCTCGCCAAGGAACATAACGTCGACGACTTGACTCTGAAATAGAAAGGCTTCCTACCTATAAAATTGTCAGATGGTGTATACATAATATGATTTCAGCTAATGCAAAGTTTATATAAACAAATCATAAATATTTTTTTTGTTAATACAACAAATATAAATTATTACAATTATTCATGTTAATTTGTTATAGATAAAAGAACATTAGTTCTATATACAACTTTGTTAATGAAAATAAAGCTTATGTCTACCCCAATGTTGTCTGACAGCATGTAAATTGGGCTATGCGGATTAGCGATTGTTATTGACGGTCTCCAAATCAGCTCCTTATCAAGTTCCATGAAGAATGCCTGCCGTGGCAATTTGGCCGACACGTTTTGATTCACAAGGCACAAGATATCGTTCATCCAGTCGAGCCGAGTGTCTCTCCAATTGATTGTGAACGACATCACAGACGAAAGTCGCTCCTCTACCTGATCCAGTTGTATCAACGTTTCCAACCGAGAATTAATGGTGACGTTAAACGTCTCCTGACTTCCGAAGTTTGGATGCAAATTCTTTCGATAACGTTCCATAATTTTGTTATATATATCCGGTAAAGAGTTACTGTTATATCCGATGGATAAACATTTCATTCCAATCTTACTACCGCTTGCATCTTCGCTATCCATTGACCCATTTACAATTATTTGATCGGCATCTATGTTGTCGTTGGTTGCAGTGATGGTATCATTCAAGTTTTGTAACTGCACCGCAGAGATAAAACTATCATAGAAAACGAATAAGTTTAATATTGAAAATAGGCATCTCATCTTCGCGAAGCTTGTGTTAGTATTTGTTCATAGCCAAAACACTGACTGTTGGTTTCCAGATATGTTTTAACAGATAAACTTCATTTACTGCGTGAATGACTTCAATCATTAATCCACATACACACACATATGTTACATATATAATATCAAATTGATCTACTGAGTTTTCCGTTCTTACTATATTAATAAGAGTCCACACGTCACACGAACAATAGCTAATGGGTGCCATAAAATGAGATTTGGTCATCCTCATATTTCTTAAAGGTAAAATCTAGATTCTAATTTAGATAAAAATAAATGGGTATTTATACGAGACATCGTGAATCAGTGTGAAATAAAATTCCGTTTTACGTTGATATGTTGGTAGGTTTATAGGCGTTTCTTTTTTTAAATTATGCGTTGGAAAAAGAGACGTTTTCTATTTTCAATATGGTAATGTCGTCTTATCAGATTGGAATATTAGCACGTGAATTTTGTATCAAAACGTTAATTCCTACCTATTTAGCGTTATTTCATAGACAACACTTGGACAATACATAAGCTTCATAGTTGAAGATAATATGGATATGCATGTGTCTGCTGAGCAGACTTTGTGCTCTGTGAGTGCTTTGATATTATGTGCCTTTATTTTATTCTAAGCCTCATATTCTCTTTCACACATCTATAGGGCTGTAATCTGTTATTATCTCTATGTATGGGCCGTGCTCTGTGAATAGGGGGTTTAAAGCATTTGCGTAAAGTATAGTCCCAGATAAATCTGGGCAGTCCGCACAGACTAATCAGGGACGACACTTTCCGCTTTTATATTTTTCGTTTCAACAAAGTCTCGTTTTAGCAGAATTCAAGTACGACACTTTTCGTACATGGCATAAACCCCCTTTTCACAGAGCACGGCTCATATATGACTTAGGGTTATTAACCTCACATAACCGGACTATATGTCGCGTGCTCCTACGTAGAATGTCAACGTCACAATTAAAGATCAAATGTCATTTATTGTAATTTCCGCTCTGTAATTATAAAGGGATCTTTTCACGGTTTGGTAAATTGACAAAATTGAAAAAAGTTGTTTAAGATTCGCAAATTTTCGTTTTAGTTATGATATTTGTGAGGAAACAGTATTACTGAACATTTACCATAGTCCAATATAGCCCTTATGTATCTTTTGACTATTTGAAAACCTAAAAATTATAAAGCGTTGCAACGCGAAACGATTGAATAATTTGGAGAGTTCTGTTGTTGTCGTTTAAATTTACGAATCTACGAAGATTGCTTATTTAACGTATAAAATACTTAAACTTCATATATCCGGCGGAATAGCCGAGAGGGCTAATGCGTTTTTACTTCAGACTTACTCCAGGACTCCGGGGGTCACTGGTTCGAGCCCTGGTACCGGCTACTTTTTTTTCTTTTTTAAATTTTATTCTTGATTTTTTACTGGAGTTTTCAAGATCCAATGTTTACATTTATCAATATAACGCATTTAATGACAAACTTCAAAATATGCCAAAATCTGTGAAAAGGCCCCTTTAAATATTACGATGTCAATTTGGGTGTTCAAAATGTGTGCTTACATAAAGACAATAGGATGTGTCATTTTAAACGATTTTTACCTGTGATTATGCTCCTCATTTCTGCGCTGTAACTAATGAAGATTTACTTTTGATCTTGTAGTAAATGTAGTACCCTCTCTCCGATACACATATGGCAGATCGTGTGACACGCCTTGTTTATAATAATAAAAAATACTGAGCGATTGTAATTGAGATAAATTAATATTGCTAAATTTATTAAATGCATCAATTAAATAAATTAAATCAATAGGAAATCATCACGAAGTACTGCTATACACGGTCAATAAATCATTGAAATCATCACGAAGTACTGCTATACACGTTCAATATATCATTGAAATCATCACGAAGTACTGCTATACACGGTCAATAAATCATTGAAACCATCACGAAGTACTGCTATACACGTTCAATAAATCATTGAAATCATCACGAAGTACTGCTATACACGTTCAATATATCATTGAAATCATCACGTAGTACTGCTTCAGACATTCAATATATCATTGAAATCATCACGAAGTACTGCTATACACGTTCAATAAATCATTGAAACCATCACGAAGTACTGCTATACACGTTCAATATATCATTGAAAGCATCAGGAAGTACTGCTATACACATGAGCACTTATGATATTTAAACGTATTTGTTTTATATAATATCGATAGGTGGTGCCCCTCCCAAGAACTCCTCGAACGACCCAGACATTCTTTCAAAATGTCCTAGGGGAAACGCTGGTTGTAGGCATATTTTTTTATTAACATAACTTTGTGTTTTAATGAATACTTCTCAAATCTTAAGTTTCATAAATTTATTATATTTTTGTCTCCGTGTATGCACGCAATGTCAATATAAGTACATATTGCACAAAATACATCAGTAGATAATAATTGAAGGGACTAAACAATATACATCATTTTTTAATTTCAATTTAGAAATTATTTGGTTCGTCAACACACATCTAATGTTGCGGTTCTAGGTGAACTTGGTCGCTTCCCATTGTCTGTCATTTGTAAAGAACGAGCCTTTAATTATTGATTTTAAATCAAGAGATCCCATAATACTTAAATAAATAGAGAATTTAATAAATTAACAACTGACAATGCTTGCATAAATATTGATAGCAAACTGTGTTGACCAAATGGGGTTAAAACCACACTTGATTCACTTGGTTTCAGTAATTTATGGTTTCATCAGTATCACGAAATCGATTACATTTATATGCTAAAACAAAAGAGTCAGTGATGTGTACATTCAAACTTGGTTTGAATGCATACAGTCTCAAAGAATATTTTGAATATTACTTGAATTGTAAAAATAGTGAAAAGCAGAAAATTGCATTGATAAGATTACGATTGTGTTTGCATCATTTAAAAATAGAAAGAGGAATATTTAATAATATTAACGAAAATGATCGTAATTGCCAAGTGTACAACACTGGCTTTGATTGAATCTGCATTAAATGCTCTATTTATTTTTCCAATTTAGAGATTATATGTCAAAATAATACATAAAACTGTCATTTAACACATTGAATTATTTCGAAAAAAATATGTCTTTAAAGTCTGTAAAACGTATCCGTAAATGTATCTATTTTGCAATGTCAACACTTCAAGATATAATTGATTCTTCTGCTGCTTTCTAATTGTTTAAATTCCTTTACATAACATTCTATTTTGTTTGCTATATTTTCTTGTTGTTATTTTGCTTTTTGTTATATGTATTCATATCGTCTATCGACATTATTTGAATGCTACGATTTAATTTTCTACACTTGTGGTATAAACGTATAATAATTATCAATATAGCATACACTAACTCTCTGCATGGCCGAACGTCATCTCACGGCTTATATGTATTTATGATATGATTTATTTTGCCAAAAGCATGTCTTGCTGATCATGCGAATAAATAAACCGTATAAGCAGTTTTATTGACAAGTTATACTACATATAAGAAACACATAAGCACAGTTAGCAAACAGAAAAGACAAATAAATGTCAAGAAACAACACGGAAAACACAGTATAAATTGGCACTGTTTGTCCATGCACGTTAAATACCAACATGCTATCAATAACTTATTATGTAATATTTGTTTTAAGGTCTCATAAAATAATGTTTGCCAATAAAACGATATTTTAGATCCTTACATGCTTTACATCCAAGTGAATAATGAATTTCATCGCTTATTTTATTATTGGATTTACATTACACAAACACAGTCTTTGGTTTGATTTATATTGACAGCACATATTTACCATTCATTTTTTCAATCCTTATTTTGTAGCTGTTCTCATGTTACACAGTGTTTTTTTTTTAATCATTTCAAGCTTAATATCAAATAATAATTAACTTTTTCAATAAATTGTATCACTCAATCTATTAATGTATGTTAATTACCAAACAACACAATCAATTATAAATATAAACTTTAAACGAACGATCAGCAAACTGCATATACCACATGTTTAGCTCTATTTAATTATCATGATCTGTTTGTAGAAGTGAATTTTCTCCGTGATATTTGTGTTGCCAGACTTGTATCTTCTGGTCTCTGTCCGGTCATACTCTTCACGGAAACAGTGAAGTTCTTTCTCCCTCCTCCCCAAACAGGCATACTATCGCGATGAAGGATGTATTCTCCCGGAGTAACATTTTTGGATGTTCGTGTGCTTAGAAAACTTCTCACGTCAGGCGGCAACCTGTGTATATTGCTGCCACTTTCTAATGCACGGGCGTATAGGAGACGACGTGTTTCGTTTGTCCATTTCTTTTGAATTTGCGCTTGGAAATGTTCGATTTCTTTCATCTCACGGAGAATTATTGATGTGTCGTTAATATTCTGTTGAATGTTAAACAAACGCCGAACGACTTCCTGAGGAATGAAGACTTGCTCCCCTCCTCCAAGATAATTTTTCTGAGCTCCTGCCAGTCCTTCATACATGTGAACTCCTCGTGGTACAATGAGCTCAGTTGTCTGCTCAAGCGAATTCCACTGTTTTAGCACACCAGCATCGTATCTATATGCCTCGTTACCAAGCCTTGGTTCCGTTGTCCAATACTGCCCCATACCCGAGGCATTTCCGCCATGTAGTCGATACAATTTGATAAATGAGCTTTTTGGGGTTGTCAAGTAGTAACTTCCACCTCTAAAATTGCTAAAATGTTCTCCGCGTATGATGTTTAACGGACCGAAGTCAAGGGGGGTAACATTGAAAGAATGTTCGTTTTACCTGTGAAAGCCATTTTCTTTATTTTATTCCAAAGGGCTTATTTTCACAAGGTGATCTATCCAATCGAACATATGCAAGGAGTGAAATGAATATTAACAATATGTGCGGCTCTCATTAAAATCGATAGTATACCTGGTAAAAGTTATGGTTTCTATTTAAATAAAAAAGGAAGTAATATGTCATTATTAAAATGCCCACGTATGTGAGGTAGAAGCAATTAAGTTTGACTGCGATTTTCAATAATCGATATCTCGTTACTTAACAGCGTCCATAAATTAAGTAAAATGACAATGCTCCATTACTGTCGGGCGGCTAGATTGTTCGGGTGTAGAATATCATAGTAAAGCATTGATAAATGAGCCAAATGATATAAGATTGATTTTTATAACTCGAAATTCCGTTTATAGTCACTTTCCATCCGGAGTTGACAAGCAGTCATAAACATTATTGCTAGCCTTTTGTCCAAAAGTATGACATCTACTGAGCTCCAAAACATATTCTCTGAAAAGCTAGTTATAGTCTACACAGGAGCCAAACAGTCTTAAGGACAAACTTATGCATGCCAAATATATCATCGAACCAGTGAAAGTGTCTCAGGAGGGTTAGTCTCATGCAACAATGCTCGTTTCTAAACTTTCCAGATCATGCAACTGACAAAGACATTTATAAGCCATTGCGATCATCATGGGTATCTTGAAATGTGAAACAGACATGTAATATGAATGTGAGACAAAAATGGCGTTGAACAAATGTATCAACTTTTCGATTAAACTTACAAAATATAAGCAAACGAGCCGAGCTAAAATACATGTGTTTATTTTGCTAAATTTAAAGTGAGGATATTTTATGATTCTTTCTGAACATTTCTTTTAGATGGCAACATAATGATTACGATATGCAGTGAACTATGGAATAAATAACATTTACGTAAGGTAGATATTTCGTACGTTTATATCCGTATTTAATAACTCTATGGAACTATACATTCATCATTTGTTTCGTTCTTTGTGATTATGAAAACTGAGTCCCACTGACCTTATTATAATGCAAAATAATATTTTATTATTGTAAACAGATGTAAGTGGTGAAGAAAACGGAGACGTGTACGTGTTTGGTTAATATACACTTTTAAGACTTTTAATTGCTTCGATTATTTTTTAACTTAACAATTGATATATTTTAATTTTAAACAACAGCATACATTCAACAAGCATTTAATTTCGATAAGGGCATATTAAGTACATTAAGTACATTGCAGTTATTGTAATTCTTGTATATATTGGACCTTATGAGGAAAGAACGCTTGTACGTCAAGTAAAACCTATCGAGCGACAATAACCTGTGGGAAATGTGCAAACATGTATAGGAGATAAACATATCATGCATGGCTACAAACAGTATTTAAGGATGTTACCCTCTAAATATAACTAAATTATAAAAGAATAATGTAACACTTGATAATCCAAGACCAATTACCAAGTGACCTAAAAACCACTCTACCTTCGAAGAATACTTGCCATTACCCTGCTCCCTATAATAATTTTCAAAAAAAGCAATAGCGTGGAATAAATGTTCGAGCAAACCGTATGTTGAATCTATCGTGCTTTGTACAATATCGTAACCTACAGATGCATAGTTTTGGCTTTATATGGTCAGATGATACAACAATCCCCCTTGAAATGGACCCATTTATTTGATTTTAATAATCTTGCATTTGTAGTATTTTCTGTACTATAACTTTTTTTATACAGTATTTTTTTTAAACCTTTTTTGCGGAAGAGGTTTCTGAATGCTCTCCCTCCCAGATACATATAATATAAACATATACATAAACAAATAAAATAATCAACTGTGCATTCACTTTTTAGTTAAATTTTTATTCTTATAATGGTTTATTTTAATTGTTTAACATGAAAGTCAAATGTTACTGAATCTATCGACATTGCAAAATTGTATGCTCTCAAGTTGTATGATTTCTATTATTTAGTATATCTTAATAAGTAAAGTTATAAGTAAAGTTATAAGTTGGGGTTTTACGAAATCTAAGGAATTGAAAAGGATACATCTGAAATTCTGTAAAAGACTTTTAAGAGTTAAAACTAATACCGGTAATGCATGTGTTTATGGTGAGTTAGGAAGATATCCTCTCTTTATACATAGATACATACGAATCGTACAATATTGGTTTAAAATAGCAGCCTCTGATAACATTATTATCAAAACTGTATACAACATTGGAGTTTCAGATTACGCCAGAGGTTGTCGAAATTGGATTTATAACATCAAAAAATTATTTGATGATTACGGATTCAGTTATGTTTTTAACAGCGTTCATGATATCGATGTTAAATTTTTTAAACCCATTCTAAAATCCAGAATTATTGATTCATATAAACAAAATTGGCACCGTACACTAGAAGATAGTTCAATGTTAGATATTTATAGAACATTTAAGTCAAAGCTTGAATATGAGACTTACCTAGACTTTGTTCCAAATTATTTAAGGTTGTATATATGCCGATTAAGATAATCTGTTCACCCCTTACGTATACAGACTGGTAGATATCATGGAAACAATATTGCTAGACAAGAACGATATTGTCTTTGTTGTTATGCCACGGATATTGAGGACGAATTCCATTTTGTATGTATTTGTTCAATATTTGCTGATATAAGAAAGAAATACATTAAAAAATATTACTATAATAATCCATCTGTTATGAAGTATGTACAATTGCTTCAATCAACCAATAGGTCTAAAATAATAAAACTTTGTTTATTTGTTAAGAAATCGTTGAGTATTAGATTGAATTTGTTAAATCGTATAACTTAATTTTCAAATTGTTCATCCTCTGTACTTCTGTATATATTTGTTTTGTAAGTATTGATGTTTGTTGGCACTTGTTTTCTGCGCATATACATGTTGACATATATCAATACCAACCAAATGTGTTAATGACGATGTACATTGTGCAAGTCAAATAAAACGTCTGTCTGTCTGGTAAAATGATGTTTATAATTAATATGCTAATTAAACGGCGTATACTATTGCGGAAATTTACAACCATATATGACCACTAAGATATCCAAATAAGTTGTAATCATTGGTGTTTCATTATATGTAGTCTAAAGGTACCCTAAGAGGTTGTGTTTCTGGTATTATTACAATTCCGATTAAATTATATTCAAGTTTTATTTCAGAAGTTGCAAAAGAGTATGCACAATTTATTTATTCCACATCTATTAAAAAAAATAAGCGACACTGAAGGTTAAATGCTTGAACATGTTTTTTTTTATCAGAAAATCGTAATATAAGCATGATATTTTTCGAACAGACAGAACATGAATTTATTAATAGCAGTGAGAACATACGAATTATCAAAGACAAACAACAACTCCCAAAGCTATTGTACCAGATACATGTTCAGGTATTAATTGAGTTCAATATTTATCATAGACTATGTAAATTATAAAACAAAGCATTTATATGATATTATTATTATATTTTTAATTAATATGGTTTATGGTATATATAATATATACAATAAACATACACTCCATGAGTATACATGATACAAAAATAGTAACATATATAAAGGCATGACAAGTGATCAGTATTGAATTTCATAAGTTGTACAATTAAGTATCAATAAATGAAAAGGTCTATGTCAAATAATTTTGAATAACATCATTTAGAATCTATTCATCAACAGACGCTATAACGATAACATCAAAAACAACAAAGACGAATCTACAAGAGAGCGAGAAGTCAAGTTGAGTAATGAATTATATACAATAATCATTATAATTATTATAATATTTGTACAGGTTTCTTTGACTAATTGCTTTATGTACATACATAATTAAGTTTATGTTGGTACTTGTATTATCCGATTGCATGAATCAAATAAATTGTATAATGTTTGTCCTTTTCCAGTAATATTTTTTATATATAATTTTCTAATATCATCATATAAAGAACATTCTAATAAAAAATGATATTCATCCTCAAGAACATTGCAATGTTGACATTTTCTGTCTCGAAAATTGTATGGCTTCAGGTTTCTGCCATCTGCCTTATTCGATTTCTAGTCTATGGGATGACATCCTTAATCTACAAAAAACAGATCTAAACTTACTTAAACGTACAGTTTATTAGTAAGGTTGCACTTCAAATTTACAAAACTGTCTGTAATCTATTGCTCTTGAAGAATCATTAAGTTCTGACATCCAATGGATCATTGGATAAATGTATCATTTAATCTAGACATTACCAAGGATAAAAAACACATTCCATCACCTTCACCTGTGCTTAGCCATGCTTATTGGAAACCTAAGATCTGCAACAGATTACAAACATATTTTGCCCAAGAATGTTTATTTGGTTTATGTATAAAATTCGCACAAATGCTGCTATAAAACACTTAACATAGTTATGATCTTCTAATTGAATAATTTTCAACCAATACCGTATTACATTAATGGCTCTTTTAGTTATCAAGGATGTTCTTCCAAGTTCACCATATAAAAATTATAATGTATTTGAACTTTCACGCCAAACAGATTTTTTGCACAAATTTAGCTGAACTTTTTCAATTTCCATTGACTCAATTAAGCACCAGATGTATAACCCATTATTTAAAATTGGTAAAACAAGCTGATCAAACAACTTTAATTTGGTATGTTTTGAAATTGTTGGATAATTTATTAAATATGATTTAAAGTTAATAACAGCCTTTGAGGCTTGACATGCAAGTGTTTCAAAGTTATTTGCAAAAGATCATCCTGTAGTGAATACATTTCCAACGTATGTAAATGATTACAAAATTTCTAACGCTTGGTCTTTGTACACAAAGTTAATATCCCTCATAAGTTGTCTCTCTTTTTAAAAACCATAACCTTTGTTTTATTTGTTTAACACATAATTTCCACCTATCACACTATTTCTTTATCAAAGACAAACCTTTATTTAGTTCTTCCTCAGTTTCTGCTATAATTACAATCTCATCTGCATATAACAAAAAACATAGTTTTAGCATACCAATATCTTTTCCTTTAAAATCATTTAACACATAATGTTCTTCTTAGTCGTTCAAATAAATAAAAAAAAAGAAATTGTGATAATGATTCTCATTGTCTTACTCCTAAACATATCCATTAGTTAGTGTATTACCTAATTTTATTCTTGATTTCACATTTGTATACATTGTATGATATCAAACATTTTTCCTCTAACGCCTAGCTTCAACAGTTTATACCAGATGATATCCTTCACCAAATAATCGAACGCTTTGGTGTTATCAACAAATACATACAGCCTTGTGATACAACAACCTTTTATATTCCATTGTCCTCACACACAATCACTTGTGAAATAATGCTTTGCAGGCGGGCGGCTTGCACCCGAGGACTTGACTTGTCAACGTCGCCATAGTACAGAACAATGAACACGCATACGGCGAATACGATCTTTATTGCATAGATAATCACGATCATATATGTGTCCAGGGCGCGACTTACGTGCTGCCAGGTGATTTTCCTATCTTGAAAATTCGATTTCCCTCGGTCATTTCTGTTGTGCGTTCCATCATTATGCGATACCATCTCAATATCCTCTTCTGATGAATCATGTTCTGAAACTTTCTTTACCTCGCAACGCAGTCTTCTGGCAAATGTAACTATGGGGTCACAAACAGACGGAACATGCTTTGTTTCCTTCTTTACATTGAGAGCAGAATCCAAAATAGCTATTATTACAATGGCCGCATTTGACAAGAACCACACAAACATGCACACGTTGATCAGGGGCATAGGGTCTGAACTGCTTGGCAAACTTCCTGCTACGAGTGACATGTACACAGACACCGCTAATAAACCTGTCACCGCTAAACTCAGACGTTCACCGGACTCCTTTGGTATCAGGAAAACTAGAGGAACCATTGACACCAGAATAAATACCGGTATAACAATTATTACAAATGTGTTAAGGGGTTTACGTTCCAACTCATATCCGATAATAAAAACCTGACGAAATCCTATTTTTTTCTTTGTTTGAAACTGTTTGAAAGTTAAAATTTGCCACTCTCCAGTAGACAAAGTATCTGGATTGATACAATGCGTGAGTGAGATCTCGCTGCCAGAATACGATGGTACCGATATCTGTATTTCACAAAACTGTTTGTCGAACGGGAAATGAGTGCTATCAACACTACATCGGGTTTCCACTATTTGCGAGTATTCCCATGTAACCTCGCCAAGGAACATAACGTCGACGACTTGACTCTGAAATAGAAAGGCTTCCTACCTATAAAATTGTCAGATGGTGTATACATAATATGATTTCAGCTAATGCAAAGTCTATATAAACAAATCATAAATATTTTTTTTGTTAATACAACAAATATAAATTATTACAATTATTCATGTTAATTTGTTATAGATAAAAGAACATTAGTTCTATATACAACTTTGTTAATGAAAATAAAGCTTATGTCTACCCCAATGTTGTCTGACAGCATGTATCTTGGGCTATGCGGATTAGCGATTGTTATTGACGGTCTCCAAATCAGCTCCTTATCAAGTTCCATGAAGAATGCCTGCCGTGGCAATTTGGCCGACACGTTTTGATTCACAAGGCACAAGATATCGTTCATCCAGTCGAGCCGAGTGTCTCTCCAATTGATTGTGAACGACATCACAGACGAAAGTCGCTCCTCTACCTGATCCAGTTGTATCAACGTTTCCAACCGAGAATTAATGGTGACGTTAAACGTCTCCTGACTTCCGAAGTTTGGATGCAAATTCTTTCGATAACGTTCCATAATTTTGTTATATATATCCGGTAAAGAGTTACTGTTATATCCGATGGATAAACATTTCTTTTCAATCTTACTACCGCTTGCATCTTCGCTATCCATTGACCCATTTACAATTATTTGATCGGCATCTATGTTGTCGTTGGTTGCAGTGATGGTATCATTCAAGTTTTGTAACTGCACCGCAGAGATAAAACTATCATAGAAAATGAATAAGTTTAATATTGAAAATAGGCATCTCATCTTCGCGAAGCTTGTGTTAGTATTTGTTCATAGCCAAAACACTGACTGTTGGTTTCCAGATATGTTTTAACAGATAAACTTCATTTACTGCGTGAATGACTTCAATCATTAATCCACATACACACACATATGTTACATATATAATATCAAATTGATCTACTGAGTTTTCCGTTCTTACTATATTAATAAGAGTCCACACGTCACACGAACAATAGCTAATGGGTGCCATAAAATGAGATTTGGTCATCCTCATATTTCTTAAAGGTAAAATCTAGATTCTAATTTAGATAAAAATAAATGGGTATTTATACGAGACATCGTGAATCAGTGTGAAATAAAATTCCGTTTTACGTTGATATGTTGGTAGGTTAATAGGCGTTTCTTTTTTTAAATTATGCGTTGGAAAAAGAGACGTTTTCTATTTTCAATATGGTAATGTCGTCTTATCAGATTGGAATATTAGCACGTGAATTTTGTATCAAAACGTTAATTCCTACCTATTTAGCGTTATTTCATAGACAACACTTGGACAATACATAAGCTTCATAGTTGAAGATAATATGGATATGCATGTGTCTGCTGAGCAGACTTTGTGCTCTGTGAGTGCTTTGATATTATGTGCCTTTATTTTATTCTAAGCCTCATATTCTCTTTCACACATCTATAGGGCTGTAATCTGTTATTATCTCTATGTATGGGCCGTGCTCTGTGAATAGGGGGTTTAAAGCATTTGCGTAAAGTATAGTCCCAGATAAATCTGGGCAGTCCGCACAGACTAATCAGGGACGACACTTTCCGCTTTTATATTTTTCGTTTTAACAAAGTCTCGTTTTAGCAGAATTCAAGTACGACACTTTTCGCACATGGCATAAACCCCCTTTTCACAGAGCACGGCTCATATATGACTTAGGGTTATTAACCTCACATAACCGGACTATATGTCGCGTGCTCCTACGTAGAATGTCAACGTCACAATTAAAGATCAAATGTCATTTATTGTAATTTCCGCTCTGTAATTATAAAGGGATCTTTTCACGGTTTGGTAAATTGACAAAATTGAAAAAAGTTGTTCAAGATTCGCAAATTTTCGTTTTAGTTATGATATTTGTGAGGAAACAGTATTACTGAACATTTACCATAGTCCAATATAGCCCTTATGTATCTTTTGACTATTTGAAAACCTAAAAATTATAAAGCGTTGCAACGCGAAACGATTGAATAATTTGGAGAGTTCTGTTGTTGTCGTTTAAATTTACGAATCTACGAAGATTGCTTATATAACGTATAAAATACTTAAACTTCATATATCCGGCGGAATAGCCGAGAGGGCTAATGCGTTTTTACTTCAGACTTACTCCAGGACTCCGGGGGTCACTGGTTCGAGCCCTGGTACCGGCTACTTTTTTTTCTTTTTTAAATTTTATTCTTGATTTTTTACTGGAGTTTTCAAGATCCAATGTTTACATTTATCAATATAACGCATTTAATGACAAACTTCAAAATATGCCAAAATCTGTGAAAAGGCCCCTTTAAATATTACGATGTCAATTTGGGTGTTCAAAATGTGTGCTTACATAAAGACAATAGGATGTGTCATTTTAAACGATTTTTACCTGTGATTATGCTCCTCATTTCTGCGCTGTAACTAATGAAGATTTACTTTTGATCTTGTAGTAAATGTAGTACCCTCTCTCCGATACACATATGGCAGATCGTGTGACACGCCTTGTTTATAATAATAAAAAATACTGAGCGATTGTAATTGAGATAAATTAATATTGCTAAATTTATTAAATGCATCAATTAATTAAATTAAATCAATAGGAATTAATTATAATAATAAAATTGAAAAAAAAGTTATCGTAAAAGCCGTCTAAAGTTGTTTATCATTCAACCGTTCAGCAAATAAAATCTAAGGATATTATTTATAGTATAAATATTAAATTGTATTTCTGTGTCAATTTATATTAAATATCCCAACTGGATACGAAACTGAGTAAAAGAAGTTATATCCAGCCAGCCGTTTTTTGCGAATATTCGAATATTCGATTGAATGGATTTGCGAATATTCGAATACCGATATAGGAATTCGATGCCATCCCTAATTTATACGCATGTAATGAGATACAGTCAAAAGATTACATCGAAGCATAAGGGGTAGGTCCGTTTTAAAATATCCAGTCAGACGATACCATCTTAGAACAAAATCAATATCCATTTTAACAGATCCTGTCACATTGAATTTTAGCATAATTTCTAGTTCAATGTCATCCTATCCATTCAGCAGAGAAATATTTGAACATCCTTAAAATGCAGTTTTCGCAAAATATAAGTTACACATTGCTGAATCAACATGAAATATCCTTGCAACTGTTCTTCTAAACATTTATAGGGCGAGTTCAAAAATGGTTTTGTTTCGTTGAAAAACATGGAAGTCAGGCACGCGGTGGTACAGTTCTCCTCAGCTGATACTTGCATGGCAAAAGTGAAACTTAATGAAAACTCTAGAAGTCATATTTTTGCCTAAAAGTCATGATTTTTGATCAAGATAGTGTTCTCTTTTTCAAACAATATAATTGGATGCAACACAGATTTTAATTCTTGGAATTTATTTCAATTTTGATCTTACAAATATTTTTTTAAATCAATTAGAATGAAAAAATGTTGCTGCAGTTTTGCTGATTTTTTCCACCAAATAGATTTTGTTCAAAATTTATATTCAAGTATTATATACAAATCCTATATGAAAAATGAAATAAAAATATAGGGTCACCGGCCTTGTTTTGATTTTATTCACCATTTTATAACATGTACTTTTTACATTTAAAATGGAAAATCTCTAATTGCCTCAAACCAATTAATAACCTATGAAAAACACAATATATAGATATTATATAAGCTGAGATACATAAAATACCATTTAATTAAACAACACAAAGCCAAAAAAATGGAGAACACACGTTAAATCAAAAATTATTTTTTTTAATGTTTATGTCACCCCAAAAAAACATCAATTTTTTACTATTTTTAACACCAAAATGTAATTAAAAAAAATCTGTCAAATAGAATTCTGCAAAACTGCTCAAATATGTACGTGTTGTCATCATAAAACACAAATAAAAAAAGGGGGTCACCGCACTTTTAACAGAGATTTTATGTTATAACTATCCCTACCGTCTACGTAAAATTTTATAAAAATACATCAATTAGGCAAAACCCAAGTACCGGTACATAGATTGTAAAAAATATGCATAAACATTAGAACTTGTTTACAATCTTAACTGGGATCACAACAGCTTACCAAAAGACATTTATAAAAACAATATTTAATCACAAACATAATACCATACAGTATCAAACTCGACCTTAATCATTAATAACTTACATGTACTTGTTCACAGATTTCCGCTTGTTTTGAAGTTTGTGATTAAATGCTTTGAATTGATAAATTTAAACGACATGACTAAAAAGCTCCAGTAAAAAAGAAGAATGAAATTAAAGAAATAAAAACACGTAAAAAAAAACGTTAAACCCACCTGGGATCGAACCTTTGACAATTAAATTATGAACCAACTCGGTCATTTCTGATGATACTGATAACAAAAATATTGAGTTGTGATAAAAGCATCATCGGTGTTGCTATAAATATATTCTCGGTTAAATAAACTGCCGCAACATCCCTTAAAATGAAAAAATATTCTGAAAGATTGGAAAAGAAAATGTTTAACACCAATTGGAAAGATTGTAATAGTGAACATTCTTATTGTGTAATTAATCACTTTTTCATATCATTTCCTTACCCACCCAATACAATTTTAAATGCAAAAAACTACTTGTAACATTAGTTTCATTTGGTACGGGCATAGCAAAATCAACTTGACCACTTTAGTAAAAGAATGTAGTAAAGAAGGTTTAAAAAAGATCGATTCGGATTCATTTATTCCAATATTGAAACTTACTTGGCTAAAAAATATTCAATCAGTCCGGGGAAATTGGATAGATATCACAAAGCTGTATTTTGATACTTATAAACATTTAATCTGCAGTTATCATTATTCTTTAAATAAATGTAAGATACTTTCAAACCTTCTTTGGATAGATGTTTATCTTAAAGATTATCTTTATTGTTTTACATAAGAATTAAACAGAAGAATTCTTGCAAAATCAACATTTCTGAAGCCCAAATATTTTGATAGGAAATACATTTGTTTTTTCTTTAAATCATTAGATGCTGTAATTAATTGTATAGGTAACATATATCAAATTGAACCTTTATTGATGATTTAAAATACAATTTACAGTTGGAACATAATTTCATAAATAATACAGGAGTGACAATAGCAATAGCTCAATTTATGATAAAAATATAGTATATCTTGTCCTACCCATACACTTTTGAAACCATTTTTCCCAATTATTACGACTTATATTAAAAAATAATCTGGCGCAAAAAGACTATAAAACATTTTAAATAAAAACAATTAACAATGATAAATTAAAGCAAAGTGGTATATCATACTTTATGCAACAAAGTCTAGTCTGCAATACATGTTTGGTTGCGTACAGACATATACATATTACCAGCAGCTGAATCATACTACATTTACATCATATTGTAAAACACATATAAAAATATAAATCAAATCACAAAAAAAAATCCACAGTACTGCATGTTACACGTTAACACTCGGTTGATTCTTTATCAACTATTTGAACTAAGTGCTGTTAATTGTTCCACACATTTTTCAATTACTTTATGCCAATTACCGACAGTCTTATTAATTAATTCAAAATTGCAAAAACTGCAACAAGCCTTTGTAGACACATTAGTAAATTATGAATAATTACTGACACATAATATATTGTATCCCATTTTTATACCGACATTGACGGTATAACACCCCATGGAAAATCTAGCCTGTATCCCACCTTGTTGAATATACCTGTCGCGTGCACGGACTACTTTTTATTCTACCACTGATTGATTTTTCATAAGAAATTTCTGGAGTCGAGAAAACTTAAGCTTTAAAATTATACGACCTTCAACCTTTAGATCTAGTCAAGGGACATAAATTTTCGCCATCCATATAATGAATCAGCTGATTGATGCGTCATAAAATAACATACTTATTGCGTCATTTTCCAAACTATGTGATGTCATCTTTTGGTGTACACGATACTAGTATGCGATGTCTGGGAATAAAACATTAAAGACTCGCATTTTTTTCGTGTTAATGTATCCTGGATGTAATTTTGAAAAAGTGCATATTCTATGGACTACTTACCTCTGATGGAACCGGTGAGACGAAGGATTTAGATCTACATCTAGATCTAGCTAATTCGTGTTATTGCCTTTCAGAATGTGCGTGCCTATTTGGATGTGAAATTGTGTGTGTAGAACATACTGATAGGTGTGTATTTTGGTTCAGTAGTCTATTTGAATTGTTTTGCTTTTGGATGTTAGTAAACGTTAGTGTATTTTCTTTGATGAATACACTTTTTTGTTGTTATTTTTATCAAAGAAAGTCTATTCAGAAGGAATAACCCGTTTGCAACGTAAGTGTTTCAAAGCTTAATAGAATTATTACGGATTATCTTGTGTTTGGGTCACAAACTAAAGGATGTGAAGGCTAGAACAAGACGCCATCAAAATCTGCAGCGCCCATGAAAAAAATATGCGAGTATAGTTTTATTGATAATTAATTAAGACATAACAAACGAAGAATACGGTATTTGGTTGGTTTGGAATGTTATTCCTCTGGTAGGGGTGGCATATAGCAGCCGCACTGTCTGTCCGACAGTCC
Organism: Dreissena polymorpha; assembly: GCF_020536995.1. NCBI lineage: Eukaryota > Metazoa > Mollusca > Bivalvia > Myida > Dreissenidae > Dreissena > Dreissena polymorpha. The sequence goes on along the minus strand of NC_068363.1, from coordinate 48,101,722 downwards.
GACAGTCTGTCAGCCAGTCCGGCATTCCGTTTTCCGGAGTTTTTTACGCAATGTTTTCAGATATTGAGCTGATTTTTTGGCATGTGAGTCTACCTACTTGACTTACAGATGAAGTGTTTCGGTCCATCGTTTTTTGGCGAAGTTATGTGCCTTGGAATTAAAAAATTCCCGTTTATGGAATTTTTTTTTTACAAAACGCTTTAAGATATTTATTTGATTGTTGGTATGCGAGTTTACTTACATGACTTGATGAAGTGTGAGTTTCGCTCCGGTTCTTTTAGTTTTGGCGAAGTTGTGGTTCTTGGACTTAGAAATACTCCGTTTTCTGGATTATTTTAAGAAACGCATTCCGATATTTACCTGTTTTATGCCCCCGAAGGGTGGCATATAGTTTTTTAACTGTCCGTCAGTCAGTCCAAAAACTTTAACATTGGTAATAACTATTGCAATATTTAAGATAGCAACTTGATATTTGGCATGCATAAGTATCTCATGAAGCTGCACATATTGAGTGGTGAAAGGTCAAGGTCATCCTTCAAGGTCAAATGTCAAATATATGGCTTCAAAGGGGGCATTGTGTTTCTGACAAACACATCTCTTGTTTGGTATGTGAGTCTACTTACATGACTTACATGCAAAGTGTGACTTTCGTTCCGGTCCATCGATTTTTGACGAAGTAAAGGGTCCTGGACTTTCTCTAAAATAGCTAATGTGTGGCTGCAAAGCGCCTTTGGGGCTTTGTGTTTCACAAACGCAGGTCTTAGTAATCCTATTACGATATGTGTCTTCGGGCGTTGAAGTGCCACTAAGAGACGTTTTTTAATTAATTGAAAATGTCAAGAAACAAAAAAACCACAGTGCATTTCAAAACGCGAGAACCTTTAAAAGGACTTTTCCGCAGATTGTCGAAATGAACGTTTTTGCCACAAATTCAAGAAATAGAGGAAAATTGTAAATCAGGGAGCGATATAACACTTCAAGCGTACAATCAAAGCCTTCATACATTTTTGTTCACGAATAAGCAACATCGGAAAATATAAAATTGTTAAGACGTTACTGAAAAATGTGACCATTTTTCAACGCGCGAATGTAATAAATCGTTTGGCTTTTTTTCAAAAGCATATATTGGGTACTAGACCTTAAATAGTAAATCGATTGAGTATTTTGGGGCTTTTTGTTGGTATTCGTTATACTTTGTGACAATACGCTGCTTGTTAGAATTATAAACTGCATGATAACACGTTTAAGCTCGAATAGCCGAGTGATTTAGAAGATAGTGATTAAGAATAGCCGAGTGATTTAGAAGATAGTGATTAAGAATAGCCGAGTGATTCAGAAGATAGTGATTAAGAATAGCCGAGTGATTTAGAAGATAGTGATAAGAATATATTTTTTTAATCACAAAGCCCGTTCAGCCTCAGAGTATTTATTTTTTCTTAAATTATATTTATGTTTTTATAGCCGGGCTCATTAAATTATGATGTTTACATTTATCAACTTAAAAAAGTTAATGATAATCTACACAACAAATGCCAAAATATTTTAACAAATCCCTTTAAAAGTTAAGACTTAACGAAGTTCGCCTCGGCTGCGTGAAGAAGACATACTATCTAAAATCGCTTTTGTTCATTACCTGTATTTATTTTGTTGGTGTGTTACAATTGTAGTTTCATTCTTTATTCTCATTTATATACATACATTACATATTTATAACAGTGACACATATTCACACTAAAACATTATGTATATAACCGCTCATGATGTTGAGCTATAAGAGATATTGCAAATGTTTGCATATCATTATATAAAATATAATTCTATTATCACTATTCACAATACTAACAGGTAGAAAGTAAGTGCTACTCTTTCTTTAAAAATAAAATAATCAAAGTTAAGACAATGATTGCTGTAAATTGGAGCACTAGCGCGCTAGTAAAATACATTTTTGTATGAACATAAGTTAAGCTTTTCCGAATTAAGAAATCGTTAATGCACCTATTTCTTTCTTTAAAACAGTCATTTATATAGGAGTGTGTACTATTGAAGTTATTTCTGTTAACAAATGTGTAAGAATACACTATTCACATACAATGATTAATCAATTCCAAAACAATTACTTACTACTAATGGCAATTCAATAAACAGTTTAAATACGATAGAACTTATACATTAATGTACAAATCAAATGGGTATATAAAGTATTTCTTACTGTTGACATATGCATTGAACAAATTAAAATATAAAAGCAAGACTCGCAACTTGTTATTTTTGTTCAATACATTTTACATGCACCTACCGTTAGATTTTCCTAAAACGATATGTTCTCTCTGTACAATATGAATTCATGAACTCTGTAAACACACAAATAATGGTCAAAGACTACATACAATATATCTTTTTTTTCCAGCCCTGCCAGTTGGCACATAGTGTATGCTTTTCCGTTCAATTAACGAGATATTGATGGCAATACTATTGAAATGTGGATCCTTCTCACCCTTCTCGCTTACTTATTAAGTTTCTGCAAGGATTTGAGCGCATGTTGTGACCTGGTACTTATGGACGCCAGCTTGGTTTTCGTGGTCATAACGGTCATCATATGCGAGCTGTCATTATTCGCTTTAGTTGAATGACTTCAACCTGTACACGAATGTTATACACATGAACAAATTAACAGGACCCAGAATGTACTTATATTCCGCAACAACCGATGTTTTGTATACGTCCGTTTTTCGATTGCCTTCTTATCTCATTGTTCGGTTACACGTCCATTTTTCGGTTGTACACAACAATAGGTTCTGTCCCATAAACGATTTGCAAATCCGCTGCTCCATTGCACTGCCGCTGTTTAGTAAACGATTTGTTCCGTTACACGATGCATGAAATTATGTTACACGTCTTGTACAGTAAGCGTGCTGTAAACGTTCCCAGTCTTCTTCGCGCAACGCAAAATCAACCCGTTTCTCGTTTCATCCGTGAGAATGTCAATTAATGCCGCCGACACATCTTCTGTGCTAAAACACGCAAACTTCCAACCGTCACATTTACAATAAGTGTTTTATTCCTAAACAATTTTCTAAATTTTAGCAGTTTGTACTGCATCAGTAGGAATGAGATAGCTATAACCAAAAAAAAAACTATCGACACAATTCGTTTCACAAAACCCGAAACATATGTTCCTAAAGATTATAATTCAGACGGACATACACAGCGGATAACATTTATTCTTTCGTTTTTCGGGTCGAAAAAAGAAGAAACAAAGATCAATGTGCTGCGATGTTATACACATGTGCAACAATTAATTTAGGATCAATCGCCGCGCAAACCAATTCCACGTGAACAGTACCTGAGTACTCCAATGCGCTCAATGAACGCGTTCACGGCTGTCTGGTCCCCGCCGATAGTCTGGGAAGCGTCCCCCGCCGCCATCTGTCTAAACATGGGCGTGTCTACGAACGCCGGACACATCACGTTGAGTCGGATGTTTGACTTCTTGGCCGCCTCGGATACCTTAATAAAGATGTTTCTTTGTTTGTGCGGTGCATCCTTAATACTGATTATTGTTTATTTATGCATTGGGGAAGCTCAAAATAGAATGGTAATATCTTAAGAGAAACAAATAGTTATTATATGTTTACGTTTGTTTACACAAAAATGTCAAGCATTTCTACTCGACAATAAGTGTTGACGGAGTCTGTTTGAATGTACGTTAATTTACACAAAACGTTTAGAACTACAATGGGTTAATGTCAAGTATTCCTCAAACTTAATCGAAACAGTTTTTCCCTTTCTTCGGGACAATTAAACGGGTAACATATCTTGTGTTTTTGTGTGATCAACATAGATATAAGAAGTGTTTTTCAACTTACTGCATAACATCGTGTAGCGTGAATGATTCCTGCCTTAGTGCAGCCATACACAGGCGAGAATGGGTTCGGATTCAAACCTGTATCCAGAAAGTACACATATTAAAGCAGCCATCTATTTTTCAATTAAATGGCTAAAACATGTTGACAGTTCTGGTGTACTACGGTACCACTGAAGTGACATACGGAATATTGCTGAAATATTTCACCTAGGTGCCACCGTTGATACTGCATTTAGTATCCATTTACTCGTAATAAACGAAATAATAACTTTCCTCTCATTATGTATTATTTGACCAAGGAGAAATCTCCAACAGAAGAAAGTTGTTGAATAATGAAGTCATACTGTGCAGAAAAATCATAATTCTTTAACTTCCCGTCAGGTCCACTGACGGACGCTTACCGCCATGCTGGGCGCTTATCCGTCATACTGGCAAAGTTGACGCATACCCGCCATACTGGCCACGTTGACGACACTAACCCGCGTTACTTGCCACGTTTATCCACCATACTGGCCACGCTTTCCCGCCATACTGGCCACGCTTAACCGCCATACTGGCCACGCTTTTCCCGTCATACTGGCCACGCTTAACCGCCATACTGGCCACGCTTTCCCGCCATACTTGCCACGATTACCTGCCATACTGGCCATGCTTACCCGCCATATTGGTCACGCTTACCCGCCATAATTGCCACGATTAGCCGCCATATTGGTCACGCTTACCCGCCGTACTGGCCATGCTTACCCGCCATACTGGCTACGCTTATCCCCCATACTGGCCACGCTTACCCGCCCTACTGGCCACGCTTACCCGCCATACTGGCCAGGCTTACCCGCCATACTGGCCACGCTTACCCGTCATACTGGCCACGCTTTCCAGCTGTCGTTTCCCGCCATACTGGCCATGCTAACCCGTCATACTGGCCACGCTTACCCGCCCTACTGGCTACGCTTATCCGCCATACTGGCCACGCTTACCCGCCCTTCTTGCCACGCTTACCCGCCATACTGATCACGCATACCCGCCATATTGGTCACGCTTACCCGCCATGTTGGCGGGTATCCAGCTGTCCTTTCCCGCCATACTGGCCACGCTTACCCGCCCTACTGGTCACGCTTATCCGCCATATTGGTCACGCTTAACCCGCCATAGTGACCACGCTTACCCGTCATACTGGCCACGATTACCCGCCATACTGGCCACGCTTACCCGCCATACTAGCCACGCTTACCCTTCCTACTGGTCACGCATACCCGCCATACAGCTCACGCATACCCGCCATATTGGTCACGCCTACCCGCCATGTTGGCCACGCTTAACCGCCATACTGACCATGGTTACCCGCAATACTGGCCATTCTTACCCGCCGTACTGGCCATTCTTACCTGCCATGCTGGCCACGTTGACAATGCAGCCCCCGCGGCCTCCATGCTCTACACTGAGATAGTACATGGCGAGTCGCAGTCCACGTAGGGTCCCTTTCTGTCGGATGTACAAGGAGTAATCAGTTTGGTTTCAATCGTGTTCATAATCATGGCCAAAAGCTTAATAGTGTTTTAAAGCTATTAGCCGATAGCAAAAAATATATTTTTTTTACATTTCGACTCCTCTGGCTAGGTTCTTATCATGTAACGCTGGACTACACAACCGAGCATTGCAGGTTCGATCTCAGGTCCGGCCATATACCTTATGAAGGGATAAGTAATGAAATCCTTAATATGACCACCCCCCACACACACAAACATCAGATTCAAGAGGGGCACTTGTCAGTTACCGACATTAGTGTTTGAACTTTGTACTGGTTATCCAGCTGTCCTAGATGTGTTTGTACACTCGACAAACGTAAGGGCGAGATAGAAAAGTATGTACACACGATGCAACCGACAGATATAAGGATAACAATAAACAAGTTTTCAACATCATCTTATAAGAGTATATTTAGTTAGCAATAAATCAAGAGTTAACATATCACAACATCTCCACCATGTTAACATTCACAGTTTGTTCCCACTTCTCGTCCGTTTCCCCTCCTATTCCAGCGTTATTGACGACTATATCGATCCACCGAACGCCTCTTTTGTCTGTTTGAACACAGCTTTAACATAAGAAAGACATGGCGATAGTAATACAGACAGGGGAGGTCTGATTTTGTGTGTGCAATTATTCCTTGGTTAAATAATATGCATATAATGTCGGCCAAAGTTTCAAATAACTAGTTGTGACGAATTGCAAAACAACCCAAACAGCATAACATGCAGTTGTTATGATGTAAATAGACATGCATGCGAACTGTTAACGTTTAACAACGTACATAGATAAAGTTTCTTTTACGCAAACATAGACGCACGACAAACCCTCAAACTCCGTCGCAGACGTGATGTTACACTTAGAGAACATGACGTTGTCGTGTCCGTACTGTTGTCTGAGATCCAACTCCGTGGCCACACCCGTCTCTGCGTTGAATAGTCGGCAATACAGACCTAAGATTAATAGAAAAGAACTGTATTAGTGCGGGACATGTTTGAACAGACCTTTATCAATGAGTGACGTGTTGAAACATACCTGAGTCAATGGGTGACATTTGGAACAGACTGCATGAAAGGACTACTTACCGATGTAAATGTTTGAATTTTTTTTCCTTTCAAGTTGATGACCACATGTCAATTTCTTGTATGCTGTTTAACTCAAGCCTAAATTATGCAAGATTCGATGGCCGATTGATAACAGCAATATGATCATTAGGCCCCGGGATCGAATCGGGGTCAGCAAAAAATGTTTCACGGTTATTTATGACCTTTTAATGTCATTGCACGTTAGCATGAAGTACCGTGAAGTTAAATATGAAATAAAAAATAAATTTCCTAAAAATTACAAAAATACACTAACAAGTTTAGACACCGACGTTAATCGCTCAATATTTTACTGTGCCGTGCATGGATACACATATATGCAGTATATTGATATTCGTCCGCAAATTCATGATGATCATCGAGCAGAGAGAGAAGTTAATATGATTTATAATGTTATTTATATAGAACTATCCGCTCGCGGGAATATCATGTAAATTGAGCGAATCATAATGAACACATGTCGACTCTAGATAGTGACATACATGTGTAATTCATCGAATTTTTGATCACGGTAGACAAATGTATAAAAAAAATCCTGAAAAAAACTCGGTTGATACTATAAGTAATGTACACATAATTTAGTAATAACTACATACCGTATGTAAACTAACGAAAGCCTACAACCAGTACTTTGTGTCTTTGGGGGAGATCTAAAGAACGCTCCCACGGTGGGGATCGAACCCGTGACCTCCCGGTAAATCAATGTAAATCAATTGTTTTCGTAGTTTATCTCTGAAGATGTGTTTACATAAAGCCAAAGCGTGTTTTACATATTGTTAAAGCTTCTTTTGTTCAGTATTGTGATTTATTATGCTCAAAGACTAAGCCCGAAGTTAAAATACGACCGCAATAAATGTATCTAACTTCAAGGCTTGTAATTCAAGCGGACTAAGACCAAACAAAAGTTGCTTGTTTTCACTTACATTTAAAAAACTGGGAATTTCAGGCAATATTTCGTTGCCTTTATACTATACTGTAAGCAAGTTATTTCCCACCTTAATAAGGATGTTTAATGACAAAACTTTCCAAAAGGCCATGCTAAATTTCTTCCACATGTAAGACTTAATTTTGCGTATTACTATGATCAAATGTAGGGTCGTTCAGTTTAATGGAAACACACAATTTGTAAGTACAAACTATGCAGTAATACCGACTTAGCGATAACTTCAATCGGATTAAAGGAACGGTGCGTATGGTGTATTTTGCTTATAATTGAATATTGGATTTTCGTATATTGAAAACTATTAATGTTTATTCAAAAGTAATACTGCAGATAAAAAATCAAGGAGTTAAGTCCTATCGTTTATCAGGTATCGAGTTATCGCATATGGATATAATTTCTAAATGACTATTACAAAGTTGTAAATACATGTAAGAGTAAGATAAACAAACGATTCAGGGGCCGTTCGCAGGAATTTGAAA